>NW_024582561.1:915302-1007553 GCF_018398535.1 Haplochromis burtoni | reverse complement strand
AGGTTTTCTTGTAATTTATTTAAGTAGTCTTCAGGAATACTTCATGCTTACTAATGGCTCTTTGACAGCCACTTTTCCACTGATATAATTTCTGAACAGTAGATGAATCAACTGGGGGGGGCAAATGCATCTCTCGACCCTGTCAGGTCTTTGTCGGACTTTCAGATACTGTCCAACAGCTGTAGATCGTTTTTTTCTTCTTTGGACCTCTGTGTCTAGCTTAATCAATTTTTAAGGACACACTGCACACCAAGTCAAGCTATGCCAAGTCTTCAGCTAGTAACTTGTTAGGAATCACCTAGTTCATGCAAAAATAAAATTTCATATCTCTGAAAGTGTTATTTTTGGTACTTTTCATAGATTCGGCTAAAAAGAAACAGGAATAAATTATGTGTTAAAGCAACAGGCACCGGTAACAAACTGCCTCAAGATGAAATTTTAAATTGGTTCTTTGTTAAGTTGTCTGTTATGTGTAGAGACAACAATGGTTCATCCCTTAAGTTAGGAGCCTTTTTTAAATGCTCGAATGAGTCATAGGTCAGTCTTGAGTGGCTTAACAAACACCCGCAAAAAAGTTTGTCGGCAGACAGAGAGTAGCAGATAACAACAGACTCAATAAACTGAAGCCAGTAATGTTGTGGGTGTAGTCTCTGACAGAGGTTTCAGAAAGGAGGATACTGTCCCAGTTATGGTCAGTATTGGCCAATCCTTCACACCCTCTCCATCTTGTGCTGGACAGCCACAGCTGCTTTTTCACTCCACCATGATGGACCTCATAACCATTCCTACCAAGAGCCAACAAATATCACTTCTTTATCACACCTCACCTATTTTTACTTGTAATACCTTGTCTATACAGTAGGGGTGGGGGAAAAAAATCGATACTGTGTAGTATCGTGATATTTTGTTTGCTAATAATGTATCGATACAGGGACAGCAGAAATCGATATTTTGTTACAAAAAAAGTTTTTGTGGACTGGAACATGCTCTGACTTCAGAGCATTCAGATACAAAGTGAGTGAAAAAACAGAAGACAACATCCTGGAGTACTATTGCTCAAGATCACTTTAATATAAATGACAAGAAAGCTTGGATCCTATAAAGAAATAACGGGTGGCTCAAGACTTTTGCATAGTACTGTCTCTCAAGATAATGACGACAAAATAAAGGATGAAAACTGGTCAATTAGCACAATAAATATGTAGATTAAACATGCTTCTAGTGGCCAACAAAAAATAAGATCCATGGTAGGCGCAAATCAAACTGACAAAGACAATTTAAAAAATCAGTGTTTGTAAATAGTGGTATAACACCAACTAAGGTTAAGAGGACCTATGGGACGAAATTATATAATGCTAGCTCACTTTAGTGACATGTTATATTAATGTAATCCACTAACTGATGTGATATAAACAGACTAATTATATCCACGCTGAAAAGTTAGACTGGCTAACATTTGAACTTGAAAAGCGGATATTAAAAAAAAGCTTACCGTTTCATGTGTTTCAACAGTAGTGGAGCCTATAATAAACTAGTAAAGGTGATTATAAGCTGGCTATAACACACGTTTTTGTCCTCTTTTCATTCCAGTCCAGCTAGCTAACGTTAGCCACTCACTAACAGCTCGCTTTTCGTGTCGTCTCTCCAGTGGCAGCCAAACAAACAAAACCCCCTCAGTTATTGTCAAACTTTGTCGCCTGCTCACCTTCGCCTCTCCTCTCCTTGAATGCCTTGCGGGCTCTCCAGAAAGCAAATCGGAGTTTCTTTAAATGAAGCGACTGTTAAATGAGGAGATGCTAGCCGAACGGGAGCGCTGTCTGTTCATTCCTCCAGACGACACCAGCCTCTGCCTCGGTTTCTGTTTACTTTTCGGCCCCTTTATTTTTTTCGGAGGGGGGTGTAGAAAGCATACCTCGTGACAACAAACACAAACCGCCCCGTATTTCGCCGCTAAGCTGACTTTGAGTCTGTTTTCGCAAGCGACTTCGCCTCGCGGTCAGCCGTAAAACCAGAGCACGTAGGCTGATTTCTGATCAGCGAGTTTTAAAAAAATTAATGGGCACCACCCCCCTCCCACCATCCATTGAGGGGCGGGGCTCCGGCCGTGACGCAGCACGCTCACATACGTTGACGGTCACTGGGAAACATGTCGGCTTCTGAGACAACGACAAAGGTAGCTAACGTACTGCAGCTGAAAACTGCATGCTAAAGGAATTTATGTCTATTCGTCTACCTTTAAACTCCCCAGCTTACCGATACTGCATACTGCCAAGCTCCTCTTGACTTTACATGTCGATTATAATAAGCTTTTTTATTGAAACCTAGGCTGCACTGCTAGCAATGTTAGCCTGTAACAGTTTTGTGTTACCTGCAGGGTTACTCTTATCCAGATGATGTTTTGTTGCTGTTTTATATTTATTGACCAGAAACCTTTGTAGCAATCCTCTGTATAGCAAGTATCGCACCTCGATCTGTTTTTAGGATATGTTTTTATTCGTAGTTGCTTGTTAGGAGCTTTTTTTAAGTAAATTTTGCACCAACGAGACATGGACACCAAAAGAATTTAAGCAGTCATAGGTTAAAATCCCGTTTTAAATTCACTTTTCTATTTGGTGCACTGCTTGAGTAAGGAGTTTTTCTTGGGTCGTGTAAAAAACATCAATGGAATTACTGAATCATGGCGGCAGTTGATGTAACATAACAGAAAATTTCACCTATTGGCCGACAGGTTTATTTTGGAGAAGTGAAGGCCGAAAGTAGTGGGTTTTATTTTTTACCTAAAATAACATTTGTGACAGTTTTGATTGCAGTGCCAAAGAACAGACACAACACTTTTGAGATGAGTGATGCTGTGATGCTCACAGTATCCTCATATCCTTGTCCTGCTGCCCCTGGTTGAGGTCCTGTGTTGTTTGTCAGTAGGAAGCGTTTCTATCAAGAGAACTTGCTGGGCCCAAAAATATTACCATAAGGCCAGAGATAGAATGAGTGTAGTGGATACACATTTAGACCTCTAGAATGCATGTTTTTACATGTACACTGGTGTGAAAAAGGTTGTCAAAGTCCTGTAGCTAAATCCAATTGAGATGCTGTGTCAAGACATTAAAAAGGGGGTTCATTGTGGCTGAATTTCAACAAAACATTTAAGTGTAACAGACATACAAAAATAAAGGAAGGGGGACAATACTTTTTCAAGCAACTGTATATTTTGCATGCATGCAAATATACAATATAATTTCTTTGTGTATTTATTCTACCATCTTCGAGATGGTTGAACTGCAATCATTTCATTAAATCATTGAAATAAGAGCCTGTTCTATTATCAGTTTTACTCGTTTCACTTGTTTCTTGTTTTGTCCACCAGGAGCACCATGAAAATGACGAGTCAAAAACATCAGAGGAGTCATTAGCTGGGTCAAGTCAAACAAAGGAAGGTAAATCACCAGCTGGTTTATGCAGATTATGTTAATATTTGAAATATATTGAAAGACATTGTATTGGTTTGCAATTAAATGGCCTGTGAATGCCATTTGATCTCATATGAGTACAGTGAATTGTCATATTAAAGAAATCAGACTGAGATGTTTTGAGATTTATGACATGCTGCACATCATTACACTACCATCAAGCGTCAGATTGTAGCATTATGCCCAAGAAATGATTTCTCCTTGATAAACGTTAAAATTTTTGCACTCCGGATATTCCTCAGATAATGCAGCCTCCACCTCATCTGCTGCTGCCACCAAGACGGAGCCCATGGGTGTTATGTCATCACTGTTGTCGTCCCAGCAGCCCGGGAAAGATGCTTCCACAGTCAGAGAGGAAGGAGAACAATGGTCCCCTGCTGCCTCCCCCCAGAACAAACCTGCTGCTACAGGTGAGCTCAGGTTGCGTTAGATGCTGTCGAAATTCTCTGAGTTGATTTCATTGATTTAATCGGACTTAGTTTACAAACTGAGGAGATAATCCCTTTTGCTTTGATTTGTCAGGTTACACAGCAAATTCCCTTCTTTCGACGACCTCATCGTCATTGTCGTCGTCTCCTTCCACGTCCTCGACTTTGTCTCCTGGCCGAGCAAAGATGAGCGTTTCAGGGCCTGGTAGCAGTAAATCTGTCCTTCCACCTGGTCCTCCATCCTCCTCCTCTTCTTCCTCTACAACAGCTGCTTCTTCTCCATCTGTTTCCCCTGCACCACCCAAGATCCATCGGGCGCGAAAGACCATGAACAGGCCTCCACCAGGGCAGGTGAGAGAGGAGCTACTCCTATTTGGTATGAATCATATTTGGTAAATTTCTTTTGATTCTTGAGTTTTCATGATTTATTATCTGGATTTCTACCAGTTGTTAAAGGTGCTTATTGTAAATTATTGGGTTTTAAAAATGACTTTAAACCTTTCAAACTGACCTAAAGCTGTCAAGAATTTAAATGCCTGTGGAGAAATCCCTGCTGTGTGGTTAACGGGGTTTAAAACTTGAGGAAATTGGATATCATTTAGGAAAACAATTATATTTTTGTTCCTTTCCAGATTGATAAGCATATCTGGACAGTGTTCTTAAACTCAGAAAGGATCAAAAGGATATTTGTACTTTCAGTTTCTGCTTCCATCACAAGTTTGGTCTTAAGTTGCATTTAAAATGATATTAATATACCTGCAAACACTCTGGCTAATTTTTCTCCTCAGATCAGTCAAATTGAGGGACCTGTTGCATCTGTGACTCCTTCAGGATCCTCAGCCAGCCTTTCTTCTCACTCTGAACCTGGTCAGTAGGTCTAAACTCACAGTAAATGAGTAAAACGAGCATTAACTACTGCTTCACTTTAAAACTAAGCTAACTAATGGTTTGTATCACATTGTTTTGCTTCTAAAGTTGCAAAGAGGAGGAGGCTGGATCCTTTATCAGACAGCACACCTGAGAGATCTGAAAATGTTTCCGATAACGCTCATACTGAGGTGAGACACTTGTTTTGGGGGGTTTTTTTTTGGTTTAAATAACAGTTGTTTGTGGTCCATTTCATATCTGTCTCTCATCCTACTTTCAGGAAGGAAGCTCATTCCATAAAAAAGCAGAGTCTGAAATTGCACCCGGAAAGAGCATCAGCTCCGTGGGGAAGTCCGCGGAGGAAGTAGGCGAGAGAATTCAGATGTCTAGTCCGTCCAGGCGAGATTCTGAAAAGGTTTGAAGCCATCAAAAGTAAACCCACATTACACTGCTACAGTGTGTTTATGAGCCAAACTTTAAACTAATGTAAACTAAGCTTCTTTTTTTTTTTTTTTGCTTTACAGTTTGAAGATGGTGAAGAAGAAACAAGACAGCAAGCTAAAGACACAGAGAGGCCAGTAAACACCTCGGATCACGTGAGTAGCTTCTTGGCTTGATATTTGCTTTCTTGTTAGATATTTCCTTCCTCATTTTTCTATTAACTTCCTGTTTCATTACTGTATTTACACCTGTACATGTGACTCTAGCCAGCATGGCCATGCATGTACTCTAGATATGCAGGGTTATCTACAGTGGCTTGCAAAAGTATTCAGCCCCCTTGAACTTTCCCACATTTTGTCACATTACAGCCACAAACATGAATCAATTTTATTGGAATTCCACGTGAAAGACCAACACAAAGTGGTGCACACGTGAGAAGTGGAACGAAAATCATACATGATTCCAAACATTTTTTACAAATAAATAACTGAAAAGTGGGGTGTGTGCGTAACTATCCAGCCCGCTTTGGTCTGAGTGCAGTCAGTTGTCCATAGACATTGTCTGATGAGTGCTAATGACTAAATAGAGTGCACCTAATGTCAGTACAAATACAGCTGCTCTGTAACGGCCTCAGAGGTTGCCTAAGAGAATATTGGGAGCAACAACACCATGAAGTCCAAAGAACACACCAGACAGGTCAGGGATAAAGTTATTGAGAAATTTAAAGCAGGCTTAGGCTACAAAAAGATTTCCCAAGCCTTGAACATCCCACGGAGCACTGTTCAAGCCATCATTCAGAAATGGAAGGAGTTTGGCACAACTGTAAACCTACCAAGAAAGTTCAAGGGGGCCGAATACTTTTGCAAGCCACTGTACGTGTCGTGACAAATGTCTTTAGCTCAAATAAGCCATCAATAAGTTGCAGCGGGATCATTATTAAGGAGTTGGACCATGAAGATGCTGACACACTCAATATGTGCCATTAGACACTACTTCATGTTTAAAGTTGCTGTCTTGTCTGTAAACTGAGGAATTTGTACTTTTAAGGTAGATGTATTATGCTTATTTTCAATCCCATATATTTGTTCTTGGACTCTGTAATAGTCATTTTGCACACTATAAGAGAATCCATGGATGCAGCTCTTCATTTTATCCACCAGCAAGGTGTTCTAGCGCCTATTAAGTCAGCTTTCTTCTGATTGGCTGCTCTTCGTATAAACTAGTCTTTTAGCTTGAAACTTTAACAACCTCAAAAATGCAAACTTTAGTTGGAGTTTTAAAATAATCAGCCACTACTTAAAAACACCACTATTTCACAAATGTTATATTTTTATATTCAGATGTTTATTTTTTATTTGTCTTTTACTTGCAGAGTTCAGAGCCTAAAACACAGAGAGTGGTCAGAGAGAGCGAAGAGTCTTCATGGCCACTGTCCGATCAGGACAAAGAGAGAAACGCGGCTGACGTCGTGGAGACAGAGGGAGGTGAGTGATGTCATCTACTTCCTACTCTCTGAACCACACTTATCTGTCAAAGAGATTGGTAACCTGAAACACGCTCCTTGAAATAAGAATTTTTTTTAACAGTAAATTTTGAAAAATCCAGGCTCTTACAAAAAGCAAATTGGTCACAATTAAAAACAATGTGCCGCACTCATTCATACATCACTTTTGTATGCATAGAGGGTTTTAGTCGTTTATAATACACATCAATGCATGCACGTGGAAGGATTTAGTCAGTATCTTGCCCAAGGACATTTGCATACTGGAAAAGTTGTGAGAAAAACCGCCAACCTGTCGGTTAGTGAAAATGAACATGAAGCAAAAAGCCAGAGAAACATTTTGTGTTGCGCATTTGTTACACATTGGCATTAAGTGAAAAGTTAAAAAGATCATAGAAATGATCTAAGACAGCTGTCAGATAATGCATAGAGTAGGCCGTCATCACAAACAGGACATATATGTAAAGAAAAGCTCTAAAGGACACCACTGCCACCTCAAACAGGACCTAAACACTCTTGTGAAGAGGAATCCTGTGTCCAGACTTGCAAAGATGCCACCCGCAGACTCAGAGCTGTAATTAGAACCAAAGGTGTCTCTGAAAACATGTTTTCTGCTGATCAGTGAGAAAAGGTCTAAATGGCTTTTTCAAATTTCAGTGTTGTAAAGCATTAAAAGCTGTGTAGCATGAGTGAAGAGCATCATGTTCCAGTTCCTTTTAGTGCTTACAGTTTTTTGTTTTTTTTGGTTTGTCCTTGACAGGAAGGTCTGCAGAGTACACAGAGGTTCCCTTGGGTGCTCTGGACATCGCTGCTGCTGACAGTCTGACACTTTCTCCTCATCCGGGTAGGTGTAAGATGGATGTGTCACTCTAAAGTAGATTATACATGGGCAATAAAGTGGTGTTTACCTTTAATGATGCAATCTACTGCTTTGGTTGTACTGAGCAGTTAAATTAGAGCAGTAGAACAGTTACTTAACAGAGTGGAATTCATTTCCTTTAAAAAAGATTTATATTGGATAACACCAAAATCACCCAATTATATTTTTCAAACCTAAGTATTGTCTTCTGTAACAGTTGAGGTTTAGATGACTTTAATGTTAACTGTTAAATCACAAGTCAAACCCTGCCCCTCCACTTTTGCAGATGGAAGTGATGCAGGAGACACGGAGCGGCTGGAAGAGCTCCCCCTGTGCAGCTGCAGGATGGAGGCTCCTCGGGTGGACAGCACCAGCCACCGTGTCAGCAGACCGTGCATGGCCACTGAGAGCATCGATGGAGAGGTTTGTCCCTGTGTTTGCTCTCTGTGTTTACCCTGCAGGTGGCTACTTTTCGTTTTATAACATACAGTATTAATTGATTTCTTTAGCTCTGTGTGAGGTAAAGTATTCAACATTGGAAGACTTTTTATTTTTTTTAATTCTCAGTTTACTACATGTACAGATGCATTCAGGAAAATCAAAAGACTGTTTCTCTCTCACCTTAGTATAAAGAAGAATTTAGAAAAAATCTGAGCATTTCAGGGAATGTATAAAACTCAAACCTATGTACACGATGATAGCAGTGCGAGATATAAATCAGTAGAGCTGTGTACAAGGACAGTACTGAAAATGCACGCGTTATGTGTGTAGGGGTAAAAGAAAAGCCGATGAAAGCTGGATTTAAGATCAAGGGTAACTTTGATGTGGGAAAAAATTTGGAGGATCAAATATATGCTTTTCATCTGGATCCAGCTCAGACATTACTTTCTCTTTAACAGTTATTATTATACAGCTGGGAAGTGCAAACAAAAATATGACCTAATAATTGTTCATAGAGTTTTTTCTCTCTCATTCTCTGCCTGTAAAACTGTGTAAAATGCAGTAGATGTCATTTTTTATGGCAATAACATCTTAAAAATATTTAATCTAACTCAGTAAAGGTTTCAGAAATCCTGGAGTTCATTTAAGTTCTTTTTTTTTTCTCCTGTTGTGTTTGTCAGCTGCGAGCTTGCACCAATCGGACTATTAAGGGGGAGACCATGAGGCCGTCCAGTCGGGTTCCCCTGATGGTGCTTTGTGACGTCCATCGCTCACACATGGTCAAACACCACTGCTGTCCCGGCTGTGGATATTTCTGTATAGCGGTAAGTGTTAAAACCACCTGCTTTCATATTTGAAGACTCTAGAGTGTCTATCGAATGTGGTTTTGGCATCTTCTTACACAACAACCTGCGAGAATGTGGCTCAAGTTTGTTCCTGTAGAGTTTTACACGTGAACTGAAACCAAAGGAAGTGTTTACAGAACTTTAGATATTTCCTTAGTTCTTATTTCTCCTTCTCAGTTCTCCTGTATATCATCTCTGATAATGGTCTTAGTCCTCTTTTTCTTCCTTCTCTCTTCTTGTTTATGCTTTTCTTCATCTGCCTCAGTATATTCTGTGCAGTAGACTTGTTTTTCCTCTTTGATATCTTTTTTTTTTTCTTTTTTCTTTTTTTTTTTACATATCTGCTTTATGCTCCTCTTTCAGGGCACATTTCTTGAGTGCTGCCCGGACCAGCGCATAGCTCACCGTTTCCACCGGGGGTGTGTGACGGTGCTGGGTGGCGGGCGCAGCAGAGCAAATGGCGGAGGCATGCTTTTCTGTCCCCATTGTGGCGAAGATGCCTCCGAGGCGCAGGAGGTCACTATCCGGTCGTTCGGCACGGCCTCCGCAACTACAGTCGTCACCATGTCTGCTTCCTCCACCACCACACCGTCTCTGCCACCATCTGTCCCCACGGGACCCTCTCTCACAGCCTCCACAGGTGGGATGAAGGATGGGAAGATGCCTGAAAGACCTGTCAGGTAAGGCTAAATGACATGGGAAATGTCAGAATTTAAAATGTTTTTGTTTTTGTTTTTTTCTTTTTTTGCTTCCATACTTTCCTGTCTTTTCAGTGCTCGTATGCGTAGTCACGGCTTGGTAACACCTGCAGTAGAGCAGCAGCAGCCTCCTCAACCTGTAGCCTCAGCTGCAACTGCAACCACCGTCCCCCCAGCAGAGGAGGGCGTGGACAGCGTAGGACCTTCGCTCTGCATGCCAAATGGGAAGCCAGTCAGCCCAAGTGCACTTCCACCTGGGCCCAGTAGGGCGGCGCTGCAGAAAGCCATTCTCACACAGGACACAGAGAGGTTGGAGACTTGATTTAAGTTGAATTATTTTCAGCTCCATCTGGTTAAAGAGCTGAATACCAGGCTGAAGCAGGTTTAGTTTCAGCTTTTGAGCTTCATTTGTTTCCTTAAAATATACACACAGCTCTCTTTTTATATTTTTTCCCCAAGCAGAGCATTCCTGTCATCTTCTGAAATCTCTTAATCTGTTTTCACAAGTGAACTTGGGGTTGGGCTTTATTTCACAGAGGTGCAAACTCAAATGTAGTATTCGCTAACGATAAATGCACCACTCTGTTATCTGCTCTGTTCACACATCGGGCTGTAGTGTGTGTAAAAACTGCTTTAAACTTGCACAGAAAGATGATACATTGCTGTAAATGCAGGCATAAACATCTTCCACATAAACATCTTCCATCACTGTTTGCTCAAAATCTTCCAAAAACAGTGGCTAATTACAAATGGCTTTCTCTGAAAAACTAAATCGCTGGTTGTTTTGTGGCCAAATTGGTAAATTACTGCTTTTCATTTGCCAGGAGGAAGAAACTGAGGTTCCACCCTCGTCAGCTCTACCCTGCCGCCAAGCAAGGAGAGGTGCAGAGAGTCCTGCTCATGCTCAGTGAGTGGCGAAAACTGCAGCGCTTCCACTGTGCTCCTTTATATTTCGACTTGTATACTTTGACAAAAATGGTTGTTGCCTGTTCTTTTAATAGGTATTCATCATGATAGAGTTCATTATGTAATCAGCTTACGATCAGTTTAAATTCCACAATCAAAGAAAATGTTACATATGAACACACTAAAGAAAATAAACAGGCACGGAAGTGCTGTTACTCCATCACATCACATGTAAACTATTGCCCTGAAATCTTCAGAGTGAAAAGAAAGCAAACACATGACCACTAGTTATCTATTAAGTGTGTGTGTGTGTGTCCCAGTGGAGGGTATCGATCCAACGTACCAGCCGGACTCTCAGAACAGGCGCTCCGCTCTTCACGCTGCAGCTCAGAGAGGTCTGCTGGAAGTCTGCTACATGCTGATACAGGTGAGAAATGAATCGCCTGGTTACACTTGTCTTTGCTTCTTTCATCTGTGGATGTGACCTTACTCGTTTTCTATGAGGCTGCAAATAGAGCTTACTTTTGAAATTTCAAAATTAGTATAGTTTGTATAGTTTAGCAATGAAAAGAAAAAGCTGGCATGCTTTTTAAGAATCCCAGATGAGTCATAGAGATGGTTGCTTTTTCTGATTAATGGCCCAAAACATAAAGATAACTCTTGCACTGAACAGCCTTTTTTTTATTTTATGATGCTGTTTGCATCTGATCCTTTCAGCTCTGCATTTTCACAAACAATTAACCATTTAAAAATGAAAATGGGCACACATCATTGCTTTTAGGATGTGCCGAAATTAAAGTATTTCATTTAAATATTACACTTGATTCCACACTGACAGGCTGGTGCTCAAGTTGATGCCCAGGACAAGGACCTGAGGACTCCTCTGTTGGAGGCTATCATCAACAATCACATTGAGGTGGCTCGCTACCTGGTCCAGAATGGCGCCTGCGTCTATCACGTTGTAAGTGTCTCCAAAAAAATAACTGTGAACCATAAGAGGTTTGCTGGATATGGATTTTTTTTTTTTAAATAAATGATTATTATTTATTTATTTATTTTATTTTATTTTTTTAATATATCATTGTTCATCAGGAGGAGGATGGATATACTGGCCTCCACCATGCTGCCAAGCTGGGAAACCTTGAGACTGTCAACATGCTTCTGGAGACGGGACAGGTTGATGTGAATGCACAGGTAAAGCAAGATCCTGGATGTCTATTTTAAAGGAGCAAGATAGCATTTTTGTCTGCCATCACTTACTTTCTCCCTCTTCAATGAAAATTTCAGCCTTTTCCTGACAAGGAAATGATTTGATTAGACTTTGTAAAATAGCCAGAGATTGAACCACCAACCTTCTACATGGCATATGATTCGCTCTGTTGTCCACTCCCGACTCTTCCTGTGGGCTTGTTTCAGGACAGCGGGGGCTGGACGCCAATCATCTGGGCCGCAGAGCACAAACACGTCAATGTGATCAAAGCGCTGCTGAACAGAGGAGCTGACGTCACCATCAATGATAAGGTAGATTTCTACCATAAACTCTGCAAAAGTACACGATACAACGTCTTTGTGCAAGCAGGTGGAGTCGCTCCCTGCTTGGCTTTAGCAAGAATGCAAATTTTAGGCATTAGCCTCACTTTTAAGCCATATTAAATGTTATTGGATTTTCCTAAATTCAGATTAGGACTTTGGAGGGAGGAGTGCATCCACAGCTTAGATAATGGAAACATGTTTAAGCATTATGAAGTGGTTAAACAATTTCCTAGCTCATTGGTGTGAGAGACCACATGGATGCAGTTGTATGAACATATTTCAGGTTTTTACTTTAAACAGTCACGTCTTTCCCATCAGGAGCTGAATGTTTGTCTCCACTGGGCGGCGTATGCAGGAAATGTGGATATAGCAGAGCTGGTGTTGAACGCCGGCTGCTCCCTCTCCTCTGTTAACGTACACGGAGACACACCACTCCACATCGCTGCCAGAGAGGGCTACTTGGAATGTGTTACGTGAGTTTATATACATCTGCTTTTATCCATCAACACATTTAAGGAAATTGGAGACATTTTGATACAGTTGGTTGGACATGAACTTGTTTTCTCTGGGTTTTTGTTTTGTGCAGGTTGTTCCTGTCCAGAGGTGCAGACATAGACATCATGAACAGGGAGGGAGACACACCTCTTACATTGGCGCGAACTGACACACCAGTGTGGGTGTCACTCCAAATCAACAGGAAACTGCGAAGGGGAATAACCAATCGCATGCTTCGGACGGAAAGAATCATCTGCAGGTAGGTGTTTTGGGTCGATAATGTGTTGTTTACATGAAAATAATCAGCAGTGCAAATTCAAGGAAAAAATTTCTTGCCAAGATGGATGTAAGAGCTAGTATTTGGTACTACAAAGAAGTGGAACCCCAAATACAGCGATGAAAGCTCCACTTTTATTTGGTTTTCTAAAATGTTAACAGAAACATGAAAAAAATCCCTGCTTAAGTCTACCCCTAAATAAAAAATCCATGACTCAGATTGCATAATGAGGTATGTTGTCACATTGGTTCTGTATGTTGCAATATATTTTTAATAGATGAGACTTTGAGAATTGGACTCTATTTAACCCTTTCATGCATGAACTATGATAACATCAATCCAGATTTTTTTCTTAAGTATTTTTATTCCTCTTTAGGCATGTAAAAAAGATTTTTGACTTCATTTTTTTAAACATGTACTTTCCAAATAGTTTTTTACATGTCCACTTACACATGTCCACTGGCTGACCAGTGGGTAGCAGGGTATCGACTGACACATCAGTGTCCAATGTAGTGGTTTCTGTGCAAGTATACCATCAACACGGACACAAATGCAAGAAAACAGCATTTGTGTCCGTGTTGATGGTCACTGTAGTGACCACTATGCATAAGTTGAAACCTATCACACTGTGTACTTAAGTCTATGCTAGGCACACCCACCATTTATCTGGCAGCTCAATGCCAGGCTCACGCCCCAAAACCATTTTAGTTTTGGTATCAAGAGCCATGAGTGCATCATGTATGCTAAATGATGTGATTTATGATTAGGTCCAGGGGACTTCCCATGGTCGATCAGTGGGGAAACATGCAGATTAAGCTTTTTGCTTTGTGTGTCAGTGACATCGCACAGGGCTACGAGAATGTTCCAATCCCTTGCGTGAATTCGGTGGATGATGAAGGATGTCCATCGGATTACAAATACGTTTCAGAAAACTGTGAAACTTCAGCAATGAACATAGACCGCAATATCACACACTTACAGGTAACTTCATTTTGTCTCCACACAACAGAACTTTTATTTTGAAAAACGTATTCTTCATTTTTCCTTGTTTTGTTTTTTTCTCCCCCTTCAGCACTGTAGTTGCACTGATGACTGCTCATCTAGCAACTGCCTCTGTGGACAGCTCAGCATCCGCTGCTGGTATGACAAGGTAACAAACTGTCTGGGGAAAAAATACCATCATAATCATTAGCAGCAGATTTCATATGAAGTTAAATTGGCAGAGTTATTCTTATTCTATCATATTTTTTTTCACCTCTTTTTCTGTTACAAGGATCAACGGCTGCTTCAGGAGTTCAACAAAATTGAACCTCCACTAATTTTCGAATGCAACATGGCTTGCTCTTGTTATCGAACGTGCAAGAACAGGGTGGTCCAGGCAGGGATCAAGTGAGTATCAGCAATTAAAGAAATGCATAAATCTCAGCCAGATTACACGTCAGACTACAAACCGACACCGAATAATCTTAACCTCATATCATCTGGAAAGATTTCTAACAAATAAACTCAACTGCTAAAGTTTTGATTGGGGGGGGGAAATGATTCTTCTCTTGTGCAGTAATCAACAACCTGCTGACCATCTTTCTACATCTTGCTGAGGGCAGCAATGGTAAAGCAATAATTATTAATCACTCTGCACCTGAGTCAGTCACAGATGTTTAACAGTGCAGAGGCAGCCATGTGCTGCAAATAGCCATCACTGGCTTTTTTTCTTTCCCCCCCCCGGTTGATGAGTGTCTGCTTGATACTTCACCCTTAACCCTATTTTTTTCCCTCTTTCCTCCTCAGAGTTCGTTTGCAGCTGTACAGGACAGAGAAGATGGGCTGGGGAGTTCGAGCTCTGCAGGACATTCCACAGGGAAGCTTCATCTGCGAGTAAGAGGAAAAAAAACCCTCTGCTGGCACACACTAGGCTGCTTTTCTGTGAAAAGCTAGAGGTTAAAAAAATGAAGCTTACCTTCCTCTTTCTGCACAGATATGTTGGAGAGCTGATCTCAGATGCAGAAGCAGATGTTAGAGAGGACGACTCCTACCTGTTTGACCTGGACAACAAGGTGAACCTTCTTAAATTGTGTATTTCAAAACATGGACATCATGTGGGGAAAACGGAAAGAGGGGGCACACAGCTTATTAACTGTATAATTATTAATCAAAAACTATGAAGTAAATAATTGACCAAGTCTTAATCTTGTGTTTCGAAGGTTAGGGTTTAACCCCCTTTCTTGTGTTGACACTGATTCTAAAAATATGAAGATACTTTTATCGTGGTACTTTGAATTTATGATTGAGTTGTAGTATTTTAAATTGTATTTACTAATTTAATAGGAATAAATATGCCCATAGCAGAAATAAATGTCTGCTATGATTTCCTCAACTGTCTTTTTTTCTGTATAGGATGGGGAGGTGTATTGCATCGATGCCCGGTATTACGGCAACATCAGCCGCTTCATCAACCACCTGTGTGACCCAAACCTCATCCCAGTACGTGTGTTCATGCTCCATCAGGACCTGCGATTTCCTCGCATTGCCTTCTTTAGCTCCAGAGACATCCTCAGTGGGCAGGAGCTGGGGTAAGAAGTCATAAGTGCCTGGTTGGACCTTAAAGTTGTGGTCAAGAGTTTACATGCACTCATCATGGGCAAGAATTGGGTTAATCCAAGAAGAATAATTGTAGATTTACATCAGCTGGGAATGGCTGTCATAGCAGTTTCGAACAACTGCTATGACAGATCATCTTAGGTTTTCATCTATAGGTTTTCATCTTGTGAATAACTTGATCATCTTTTCAAACAACTGTGCTGTACGTAAGTACAGTGGATCTCTCTGTCACCCTCAGGTGAGAAAAAATTCTTAGGATGTTTGGAATAACCAGGAACCAACTGCCATGAACCAGAAACTCCTGGTATCCGGTCTTTAAGTGATGACATATGAACTTTGTCACATATGAGCTTCCAGGTCCAAACTACTCTGTTTATTAAAGCTGTTTTGTTTTTAAACATGTTTTAATGCTTTGTATCTTGTTCCGTGTAATCTGAACAAGCCCCTAAAAACAGTCAGTGATCACTGTCGGCCTCTCTCGGTTTTTATTACACTAATCATTTTAAAGCTCAGTTTTTAAAACCTTACGATGTAACTACATCCCAGCTCATGCTGCAGTGTTTTAATGACTAACCTCTTATTGCGGATGGATTATCTCAGTTAATCTCCTGACTCAAGTTTGGTCCGTTTACAATCCTGCCATGCAGTTGCATTTGTTCCTAACCATCGGAAACCCTCGCGTTAACTTTTATAGAGTGGAAAAAAGTTGGTGTTCATCCTCCAGCTTCACTGTTTTTACATTATGAAAAAAGAAATTAAATTACCATAACTGTACACTTGCCCATGAAAAGTGTATGTGAACTAAATTGAACACAACTGTGTGTAATTTATTTCCTGCTTAGTTGAGCCCTCTTTTCTTTCTGTTATCTGGAAATCTATTCTAATGGTCTGTCTTCTGATTGGTCCTTAGGTTTGACTACGGAGATCGGTTTTGGGACATTAAGAGCAAATATTTCACCTGTCAGTGCGGCTCGGAGAAATGCAAACATTCTGCCGAAGCTATCGCCTTGGAGCAGAGCCGGCTAGCTCGGCTGGAGGCCGGCCCAGAATCAGGAGCTGACTGTGGGCTGACCATGCTAGGGAACTCTTAAACAAAACAAAAAAAAAAGACACTTACCCATGGGGCCTTTGGATTAACCCCTTCTGTTGCATACACTAGTAATGGAAATACATCATAGCGGGGCTACATCTTCATTCATCATTCAGTTTTATATCTAAGGTGCTGTGTGTTTTTCTACTTGAACTGCAATTTCTTTTCCTGAAGCTGTCAACAGCCACTTTATCTTGTCGAGGATTTGGGCCGGAAGATTTTTTTTACCATGTAGGAGTTTGGAGAAAGAAATGAGAGGTCTTGTAATTCTTTACGCACAGTATTTTAACTGTAAATCATAATGTACTCATGCCTTGACTCTTTGCGTGTTAGCAGTCTGCCATCATGTACCAGTCATATATACAAACATGTATTTTATACTTTTTCTTTTTTTTTTTTTTTTTTTTTTGTTTCTCTTGTGCCAACAAGTCATGCATTTTGATACAGAGCAGTAATGGTTTGGGTGTTTACCCATGCTGGACCGAGTAAGGTTGTTTTTGATTACCATGTTAGCTTTGTTTTGTTTTGTTTTGTTTTTTTTGTTTTGTTTTTTTTATACCTGCTGTTTACTGTCACATGTAGTGTAATAAAATAACTCGTGAGTTGACTTCTGTGCTGTGGCTTTATTAAAATTAAGAATCACGGCCTACACATGTTTAAAGTCACTTGATTAATTTGTTTTATTTGTGCTCAGCCTTGACTTTGTCTGGTTTTTGGTTTCCTAGTTTCTGTTTTAACAACAAAGGCCCTTTAGACAATAATGCAAAGCAAGACGAGTGGGAAGCAGGACTGGGTATGATCAGATGTGAAGATTAAAGGTGGAAGTCTCACTCTGAGCAAATTCAATTTCAACACAGAAGAGACTCCACACTAATGTCTACAAGTCCAATTTAAAATCACCAGTTAATCTAAGAGGCAAGACACGTAAACACAATGGCTGCAGACCTTTGCTGCCCCCTAACAAAAATGCTAGCTCCCACTGGAAGATAATAGGACACACACACACACAAGTGTCATTTATTTATTAGACAAAGCACAGCTCTGGCTCAGTGAAGGAAACACTTGTACGCATTTTAAAAACCCAACAAATCTAAACATTTTTACTAGGACTACACACGCAATGACAAGGCTAAAAAAGGGCTAAAAATAAGATTTTTGAAAAGCTTCAACTGAATTATTTCTCTTTATGTATTGATTTTATTCATGCCAAAGTATTACCATAGACCTCTACCATTACACTATGCAGAGCGAGTCCTCTTGTTAATAAACAATCTTTGGTCCACCGCGCAGGTGCGCATCCCTCAGCAGGTGCGCGTGCAGCGTCATTCCCTGGTTACAGCTGCCAGGAAGAAAAAGATTTCTTCAGTCATTAGTTGCAATGTCCGCGCTAACGCGGCGAAGCTCCCTCGGAAAAAGTCGGTTTTAGCTTCTTGTTTGTTTTAAGCTCGCAGTGTGTAGAAGAAGTTGCGTTTTATGAGTAAGGAGGAACAGGTGGAGGTCCAGGCGGAACATGGCTAAAACACAAGAAGAGGAAAATCCGAACTCCGAATACGGTGAGCTGACGTCGGCCGTTGGTGTTCTCAGAGGATCTGCTTTCAGCGTTAAAGTAAAAATTTCCAAAGGCAGCTGAGAAAACTCTGAAATGAACGAGTTTAGAGTTAAATACTTTGTGAGAGCTGTGTTCATTTTTTGTGTCACGCCATTTTCTTTTTAGAGTTTTAAGTTAAAGTTTCTAACTCTTTTTTTTTCTCTTTTTTTTTAAATGAAGTGGTTATTAGCATAAACCCACTGTTTCTAACGTGGATTTTTTTTAAATGACTGTTAGGTCGTTAAAGTTCAGTGATATCTTAATTATCTTCCTGTTTAACAGTAGGCAGTGTGCCAATATTAGTCTAATCAAACTGTTTTATTGTTTTACAGATAACCTAGTTTTAAAATGTTGTGACAGTTTTATTACTGACAAATCAGGACACCTCAGAAACCTGACTCTAAGAAAAAAGACAGTATCCAATGGGAGAAATAAGAAGGCTAAAATAGTTTTAAATAATTGCATCCTTTCCTTTAAAATTTCTTCCATTATTAATGTAATGCTTAGATTTAATCACAGTGTCAGTTGAGCATGGCCTTATGGTCAAATGTGTTAACTGTGTAGTGTTGGGGTTCGAAGGATTAGATACTAACAAACTAAATACTTGATTATCTCTCATCTAAATACCAGTTTGTTCTCCCTGATGAGAATCCTCAGTTATTTAGGCTTGAAAGTTGCCTAAATCAACGTTTTATCATGAAAATATGTGCAGTTTATTTCTATAATGATCAGTTAACATTGTTTCATATTAGGGCGAATGTACACATAAGCACTATTGGTCTGCATAGTGTAAAAGCAGGGAGTATGTGTTGCATTAGTTAACAGATTGTGGCCTTGTGGCTTGTGATTGTGGTTTGCACACAAACTCTAAAACTGGAGATGCTTAGATTCTTAAAAGACAAATTCTGTTGCTGCTGATGAAAACGTTTTGGCCACTTCACCTTGTGGAACGGAGTCTGCTCTGTTGGAGTACGTCATGAGTCTGTTGGCACTCTGGCAGGTTTGATAAGGCTACAATAAACAAACCCTCCCTGGAGGTAAACATACATGGATGGATGGATTTCATGTCCTTCCATATAAGATGTAAAAACCAGGTGACCACAGCATCACTGGCAGCTGAACCTCTGTTTCTTAAAAATTTGTGTGTGTGTGTGTGTGTGTGTGTGTGTGTGTGTGTGTGTGTCAATTCAGATGAGTGGTCTAATGATGATTCAGCTTTAAAGCTATTCTTTGTTGCTCTGATTGGGTTCACAGGGAAGTAGAAATCATTTTCAGGGCTTTGGACACTTCCTGATTCATTAGTGAGAGATTTGTTTGCTCCCTTTTTTGGAGCTGTTGCACTTTGGTCTCGGTTAAGAAAGTTTAGACAGTGTTGAGAAAGATGTGCCTTATTGCAAATCATTGGCCGCAAAACTTGTTAAGCCTGCCTGGTTCAACAGGTGAACCAATGTTAGAACATAACTCTGTTAATAAAGCTAATGTAGGAGACAGGAGAATCGCAAATAGGCTTTATTTTACATTCTTAACACATTTATAAAATGACTGAGTTAAATAAAATGATTTTGGTGTCAGCTGTCTGATAGTGAGTTGGAGTTTGTAGATTTGTTGCTGTTCTTGGGATCATTGTCCTGTTACATTACACAGCAACACACAGCCAAGCTTAACCTGTCAGACAGGTTTGGCATTTCACTCTACGACATTTGACAATTTCCCCAGTACCCTTAATAATGGGTTTTGACACCTCTAGTATATATCAATAAAAACATGGCTAGATGCTCATTAGAATAGGTTCCTATTTTTTCCAAGGGTAGCTACACTGACAAAGACAACTCTCATTCCACAGGTCGGATTCGAACCAAGCTGTACAGTATATGGTCGCCTGCTCATCCCAGTGAGCTAAACTGGCTCTTGTTCATGGTTGACTTTACACAGTTGGTATGGGGTGTTTGTGCTGACATGGTTGTGTCTGTCTGAAGGACACTGTCCTAGAGCTCTTGTGATTTGTTCACATACAACTTTGCAAACTTAAATCCTGCAGCCATGTTCTTTTGTGGGAGAATAAGCTTCTTCTTTTTTTTTCATTATTTTTTTCAAATTGATGTTCTAATAAGAAAACCTTTCTCCGGTTATTGTAGCCATTGGAATGTTTAATCACAAGATATCCAGGATTCGCACAACATTTGAATATTTAAAAAACCCCAAAAAAAACCCCGTTGTAAATCCGTCTCTGCCGGCTACAATTAACCAAGCCATAATTTCTTTTTACAGACAAACCGAAGAATTTAGGCAACATCTATGTTTTTCTTTGTGTCAGAGTCTCCTTGTGCCACTTCTATGTTAAGTCATTGCTTTAACTGGTTGCATTGCTGTGGGTTTAAAGGACTGGGTCTGTTCTGTCATCTGCCTCATTCATCTTAAGACAGGGTCATGCGATAACTTTTGTATTCATGGTCCTTTGTAATTTTTTCAAATTCAAGCTGTAAAATACCAGCCTGTATGAGGTTCAAAGTTTAAAGGTTTAAGGCTTTGCATCAGTTTTTTACGAGGTGTGTCATCTAAAGGTGCAGACTGTCATTTACTCTAAACACACAACAGCGTCCTAGTAGATGAAATCTGACACTCACGGAAAAACAAACCAGTGAAAAGCTGTCTGTGTTGTCAGCATTTTGTATCTCTGACGTTTCTCTAAGTATTTCTCGAGTGGAGATTTGGAGGACGTTAGTGTAGTCTTTTCAATGAATTGTTTGTTTGACACACCTGATATTTCAATGACTGAACAATACTGAGATGAAAAACCTTCTGATGTTATGTGTTGCAGTAATTGGCATTTTATTAGCCCTTCCTGTTTTGAAGGATTACACTATAATGTACATTTAGCTTTTTGTTATGGCCACTTATTGCCAGCTTTGAATCACATGATTGGCCCTGAAGTTAATACATCCTGTTGTAATATTTGCATCCTTCTCGGAAAGCCTGAGGGACTATGTGCAATGTTGACACACTGTCCTTTCAGCTCTATTCAAATTACTCAGTGAGACGACTTTTAAATGTGGTAACTTTTAAGCTACCTTATGCTTTTAGTTTTCATAAAGTGAGGAGTGCAGCTTTTTCTTATGATCAAATATGAAGTACACGTGGATTACAAAGCCATAAATCGTTTAGTCATTGTATTTAATACCATATGAGGGTGGCTTGTCCTATCGGGTTATTCCTGCTCGACAGGATAATGCAGATCTGACTTTGGTGGATGGATTTTTTTTTTTTCAGCTGAAAGTATCTCAAAGAAGTTTCCTGAGTTTCATGTTTTGCAATTAAACTAGTACACTTTGCTTTGTAGAGGCAGGACAGTCTCATTGTTTCAATTCAAATTCTATTAAAAAAAACTATGTCGACAAATGATTATCCTGAGAGCTGCTGCTGTCAGTGCTGTGCCTCACTCAGTAATTTTTTTTATACTCCCTATGGTATGATTAAACATATATTTTCTAACATAAAATATGCATTTTATTTTATATTCAGACCCGCTTGATTTGTAAGTCCACTGTATTCATTGTTGGTTCCTGCTAACTGTCCCTCTTTCTGTTCCAGGAAACAACAATGACATATTTCTTCCTAGTAATTCAATTCCTGTCATAGTGATTATACAGCAACACCTCTATGAACAATCAGCCCATAAAATATGAATGCAAGTCCCTGAAAGTTTTCCTTATTCACTTAAAAGTAATTCATTAACTTTAAACAGAGGGTGCCTGTTTTTTAAAGTTAAACAAATCTAACTATAAGAAATATTTCAGGAACTAGCTAAATAAAACTCCAGTATAACCAGGTTGAAAGATGGCAATGGTCAAAATGTCTTTATCCAAAAAGGCCTGTTTTAATAACTGCACCTTGTCCATTGTTGCACAGTTATACATTAAATCAGCAGTTCAAAAATGTGTAAGAAACTGCTAATGTGTCCTTGATCATCTGTTCACAAATAAGGAAGTTGTTGATTAATGGCGAATGTTTGCCTTTCCCAGGACAACCAGCGCAGTTTGACCATAATTTCAAAGGACCTGTAAAGAATAGGTAAGCCTGACTCAAAGCTCACTGGATAGGTGGTGAAATTCTTACATTTTAACCCTCCTGTCCTCTGTCCAGCTATGTGGTTCCTGGTGTAGTGTGTGTGTGTGTGTGTGTTTTCTTTTGGCCCAGGAAGACACATTTATCACATTTAATGAAGACACATTTAACAAAATCAAAAACCCATGCAAAGCTTACCCTGTTCACTTTACTTAATACTATCTCACTTTCTTTTTCTTTTCTTTTTTTTTTTTCTTTTACACAGAGGGTGTACAGATATAATCTGCTGTATTCTCTTCCTGCTGGTCATCATTGGCTACATAGCAGTTGGAGTTTTAGGTAAGAGAAACCCAACCCTGCCAGCACAGGCATTATGTGCCCAACTGTGTTTTCATATGTCCTCATGTTTTTCACTTCATACTCATTGCTGCTATATACTATAAAATACTATAAATACTATAAAATAATAATGACAATAATAGTGAAAGAAAGTCCTAGGACAGTTATTTGCCATTGAGGAGACAAGATGCAGTGGGGATAAAAGAGACCTGGAGTCTTTTAGTCTTCCTCACAGGTACTCTAAAACGGCGGTCGGAAGGCAACAACTCAAACTCACTGTGAAGTGGATGGTTCAAACAATTAATAATAGAATGAGCCTTTCTAAGCACATTTCTATTGTAAATGGCCAAAAGTCCATCTTGCCAGCGCCCTGAAATTTTGCTAGCAGTTTTTACCAGAAGTCCCAACCGATTCTTATTCTTCACCGTCAGGTTACCAAACCAGGCAGCGATACAAAAAGACATCACAGATTCGATAAAACTTCTATAAAACAAAGACAACATCTCAGATGAGACATTAAAAGATCTCATTTTCCTTAAAAAGAACAGTCTTTGTTGAACTTTTTTAGTAGTGGCATCAGCATGAGATTCAAAACACAGTTTATGGTCAAGTACCACACCTAGATATTTATAACTCTCAACGATCCCAATATCGGCAGTTTTAATGATAGTGGGTGATGAGCTATAAGAGGACTTCCTAAAATCAATAATCATGTCTTTAGTTTTTGACACATTAAGTGAAAGGAAGGACTCATCACACCAATTCACAAAATCATCTACAACCTGTCCATGGCCTGACTCGTCCCCCACTAGAAGACTGACGATCACTGTGTCGTCAGCAAACTTCAGGATGTGTCTGTTCGTGAAATTGCTGCGACACTCATTCGTGTACAGAATGAACAGAAGGGGAGAGAGGCAGCAACCCTGGGGTGATCCAGTAGAGGAGGAGAGCACATCAGAAAATACATGATTCACCCTCACGCATTGTGACCTATTAGTCAGAAAGTCTGTCACCCAGCCGACCAGACTAGTGTCAAGCTTGAAATGATTGTAAAGCCTGTCAGCAAGTAAGAAGGGTTGAATTGTATTAAATGCCGATGAAAAGTCAGCAAATAATAATCTTGCATGGGTGTGGGGGGCCTCAAGATGCTTATACAAGAGATGCAGGAGTGTGACAGCAGCATCCTCCACACCTCTCCCTGCTCTATAGACGAACTGGAAGGGGTCAAGATGGTGTTCAACATGCATTAAAATCTCAATCTTAATTATCTTCTCAAATAACTTCATCACTAAAGAAGTCAGAGCCACAGGCCTAAAATCATTCAGTACCTTAGGAGAACTGCCCTTAGCAACAGGAACAATGATGGCATGTTTCCAAATCTTAGGTACTGTCTGTAGCTCTGAAGAAAGTGAGAAGATATGGTGAAAAATCCCACTCAGCTGATCAGCACAAGTTCTCAGTACCTGTCCACAGATGTTGTCAGGTCCAGGACTCTTGCTTTTAGTGTGTCTAAAAAGATTAGCTACCCCCCTCTCATCAATACAAATTGATGGGGGAGTGATAGTCTTTTCCCTCAGTGTGCTGGTCTGCCTAAAACAGTCAAAGTTCTCAAAACGAAGGTAAAAACTGTCAAGACTGTCTGCCAGATGTTTGTCAGAGGTAAACCCCTCTAAGGTCTAATTAGTCATGTGTCCGTGTTTTTCGTATGAAGCTACTATGTAGTTGATATAAAGAACTAGGTAGGGTGGAAGAGCAAGCCTGCCTCTATACAGCAGGCTATAACAATATGTAACCCATCAAGTCACTAGTTAACTTTCTGACTTCACAGAAACTACTGGTTTTTAGAATCATTCATCGTTCATGAATTTTGTTGCATTTAGACCAATTCGTGTTAACTGTTTTTCCCTCTTGTCAAACCAGAAGATTAATTTAATGGCAGAGATTTACAGCTCTTGATTTATAAATGCCAAGTAGATTACATGATGTAAAGGATTACACTTGTTGTTTCTTTCAGTTGTTTAGTTTCTATTGTTACTATGAACAGCTATGTTTTTCATATAGTTCCAGTCAGCAGCTTTTTATTGCTCTGTCATCAAACTCATTCCAACACTCAGGGCCATCTGTTATCTAGAGCAAACACAGCGGCCTGATGGGTCATGAAGTGACCTTATTTGTGTGTTCAATGGCTAGTATTTCCCAAATCTATTTCCTCCATTGAGATTATTAAAAGCACTGCACACAAGGGTGGATTTATAGTGGGAGAAATCTGCAAGCAACACATTGAACAAGATGGATTGGGTCAAACATTTACACGATTGGCTTTTAGTTTCTTTCTGAGTATTAATTTGTGCTTTTTTTTTTTTCCCCCCTCTGTCAGCTTGGATCTATGGCGATCCAAGAGATATTCTTTACGCAAGAAACTCAACTGGCTGGTTCTGTGGAGTTGGGCCAAATAAGTAATTTAACCATTGTTTAGAGTCATTTTATTTAAATATAGAAAATATATACACACTTAATAATATAATATGAAATAAAAACTTTATTCATGTCTTTCAGAGACCGACCCAACTTGCTTTACTTTGACATTCTCAAATGTGCAACGTCTGTCAATGTGATGGCAAGTGTTCTCAATGGTTTCCAGTGTCCAACCACGCAGGTACACACAGCTGCTGCAGTTTGCTGTTCCTGTTCAAACTCTTTACTTTCCTCTCCGTGCTGCATAAATATTCCTATTTTTTTCATTACCCATAGGTGTGTGTGAAAGAATGTCCCTCTGACTTCTGGGCCGTGAAGATACAGTCGTACCTTCCAGGTGAAAAACCTGCAAACGTTTTCAATCCAAATTACTGCGTGCCATCTCTTAACCTCAACAATTCTAACTTGGTAAGCTACAAATGGTGTTTAAAAGAAAGTATTCTTGTCACGCTACTAGGCTGGCGGCGTGAACAGCCAACTTTGTGAAGATCATAACTCGAGAACAGGGAAACTTGAGACTTTCAAATCTCAGTAAAGTTTGAATATTAGTGACCTCGATGCTTAAAGTCAAGGTCAGAGGTCATGTTTTTTGTACAATATCCTAGGAAATCAGATCTATTAAAAATCTTGGACGAGTTCAAATCTCGGTGACCTTGACCTCAAAGTCAGTGTCAGAAAATCTTAAAATAACTTGCATTAACTCATAGGAAGATGTTGCGTAGAGGTTTCAGATTTATGCCATAGCTGCAGTCTAGGAGGCAGGGCTAGCACTGGTGGCTGTCTCTATTTTTATGTATTCTATGTATGCAGTATTCATTTTTTGGCCAAAACTTGATTGTTAAACATGTTTTTCAGAGTGTTAGTGAGATTGTACAAAAGGAGCGGTGTCCTTTCATGCTCATACCTACAACCCCTGGTCAGTAACAAATTCATATTACTGCTTTCATTTAAATTTCCTTGTATGTTCAATACACAGTACAGTACCTTGTGTATAGAGATCTAAAAAACATTGTAACTCCATATTTATGGTTAATTTTATTTTCCTTTTTTGTTCTGTGTGGTTAGTGCTGGGGAGATGTTTTCCTGATATCACAGCCTTGGGGAACATACCTTTATACTTTGCGAATGTTCCAGGCTTGCCTGCCTCAGTGAATGACACTGTTGCCCTCATCAAAAATGGCACTGGGTAATAGACATTATCAAGATGACTATGAATCTAAATGAACCCACAGACTTTAATAATCTTGTGTCTTTTTCCTCCTTATCAACAGCACAGGGTTGGTGGTTTTGTGAGTCTCTGTTGAGCCGTAGCGTAGCAGCTAGTTCTAGTTGCTCTTGTTGCTGCGTTTAACTCACTTATACACAGCGGCCTTAGATTTCATGTGACACACTGTCTTGGGATTTGCAGCCCTAAAGCATTAATGAGTAGTTGTCTTACACTCTCTGTCTGCCTATGCTGAATATCTTGGGTTATTTCTGGTTTCTATGACTTCCCAGCTTTATTAGTGTCACATTAGACATGTAGAACATAATTATATAAAAATGGTCACTGTTGGCTGCATGATGATCTTTTTACGCACCTTTTAATTACCCCCGTACCACTTTTAGAAATGGGTTTTAAATGCTGTTGTTCGTTGTTTTGTTTTTTTCATTTGTAGTATTTGTTTTATCTGATAATGACTTTTTACTATTTAAAAGCAAAAGTGCCACCATCACATCTTGTCCTGTTTTGTCTTCGTTAGGGGCATTATCAACAGCTTTAACGCTAAGGACATCGCCACCCGAATCTTTGCAGATTTTGCATCGTCATGGCCGTGGATCATCCTGTGAGTTTCCCTGCTGAACCAGCATTGCACACTGCCACCTGCTGATGTACAGATAGAAGTCAGATTTTGTAATGAAGTTTTGATGATATCGAATAAGCCTTAACACAAAGTAGTAGTGTCAACTTAATATCTAAAATGCTGTATCAGGTGCTCTGTCTTAATAAGAAAACTAACAGAATACAATCACTTTCAATTATTATTTTTAATATAAAAATAAATGATTACTGTATATTAATATACTTGTCAGTGAGTTCAGATGATCTGTTTGCTATCAAAAAGGTACCAAGTTATTGTTTAAAGCATGTGGTTATCAGCATACACTTACATCCTCTTCACGGGGAACACCTGCACAGTGTAATTCAATTAGAAACATGACATGAATTCTGCTTTTACATAATCTATGCATTTTCTTTTTGTCATGTAGGTTAATGATTTCAGTGTATTGCAAATACACTACTGCCCTCACAATTGCTTCAGGAGCAAATATAAAATATTACCTTATTGACAGTGTCAGCAAAAAAGTAAATGGTACCAGTAGAAGTTGTGGCAGAGGCTTTGTATGAGATTACATTAAGTTGGATATGTGTTCTTAATATAGTTTACATCTTTCTCACGGCTTTCTTTTTACCTTAAAATCGTTGCTTTAATTTCTTATAAATGTCCTAACTGTCCCTCCATCCTGTCCACTTGTCCTGTCTCAGTGGTTTGGTGATAGCCATGCTTGTCAGTCTGTTGTTCCTGTTGCTGTTGAGGTTTACCGCTCCAGTCATGGTGTGGGTCCTCATCATTGGAGTGTTGGCTGCTGGAGCTTATGGTAAATACACACCTGGAATAGTTTTTAAATCAGGCACACAGAGGTGCAGTGATGTCTGGATATAAAGAGGACCTAGTTATTTTATTTGTTGAAATACAAAGTGAAGTTAAAAAAAAACAAACAATTTTTTTCTTTTTCTTTTTTCTTTTTTCAGGAATATGGCACTGCGCCTGGGAATATATAAACTACAAACAAAACTCTGCTACCATCACTACAATTGGATTCACCACAAATTTCCAGAGTTATCTAGAAGTCCAAGAGACTTGGCTGGCATTCTGTGAGTGTCATTAAAATGCTATTTAGTTCTAACCTTTGCTGTGCTGTTCAAATGTCACCAAATATTTCTCTGTCTCGTCTTTGTAATGTTCTCAGAGGTTGAGAGCGAGCAAGCTGTGGGTGCATTAATAAGCTAATTGGGTCAAGTGTTGGATATAAAAGTAATTAAATTAATCTAGAACTGGAAATTATGCATTTACACTAGAAAGAAGGTGCTTTTCTTTATATGGCCATTTTGACAGAGCTTATCCACAGCAGCTATTCTGTGGTATTTTACAAGTAAGAGTACAGAGGAAAAGAGAGGTATAAAATCTAAATAAACAAGGACATTATTGGCACATTATGTGTGTACTGAAATCAGTATATCTAAAAATAAATGCAATAAAACCACTGTTGGCTTGCAGGAATTGCATGTCATGTTTACAGCACCTCTTGAATAATGACATTGTAAAACAGATTCAGTAACACAAATATCCTTTAGTTTGGGGGTTATAGTTTTCTTTGTTTTACACTGACACATTAAGCATTGGTAGCTTAATGTTGATTGTTAAAAGATGAATTCTTTTGTGTGTCTGGGCCAAAGGCCACAGTTTATTCGGCAGTAGTTACACACAGTAAAATATACAAAACAAGTATACACACATACACATACATGAGTAAGGTACATAGGTATATAAAAGTTCAAAGCTAGGCATGTTAAAAGATCAGAACAAATAAAGTACATTACAAGTAAAGTAACAGGGAGAACACATGTGGGCTAATATCTGTGTGTATGATTGTGGTGTGTAGCAGTTGGGTGTGGGCTTGTTCCTTTTTGTGACTCTTGTTATTCTGCTCCTCAGTGATAATTTTATGCATAGTTGAGGGGATCCTTCTGCTGACCCTCATCTTCTTACGCACAAGAATCCTCATTGCCATCGCCCTCATCCAGGAGTCCAGCAAGTAGGTTAAACAAAACGAAAAATCATCCACAGGACTGGCTCGCTTTTAACAAATGTGATGTGAATAATTCAATTCTTAATCTTAAAAGGGACTCTATTAGTTTTACTTATCACAATAAAAGTAACAGTGCGTTTTTATCTTATTGTGAAAATGTCACAAAACCTTGGCATGACCTCATGATGTGTGTTGATATTCTGCAGAGCTATCAGCTACATGATGTCCACTCTGCTGTACCCTGTGGTCACCTTTGTTCTCCTGGTGGTGTGTGTGGCTTACTGGGGGGCTACTGCTTTGTATCCATTATTGTTATGTTTGCATGTGTGTACATGTTATTCTCAGGCTACACTATGGTCTGTAATATATAGATGATATTTGATAAACGCTTTCAGTTCTTTTCTTAAACAAATGGATGCAGATATTTGGCTACTTCAGGAAGTCCCACCTACAAAGTGGTGGCTCTGAACTCCACCATGAACGACTGTAGTAGTATCGATGGCACCAAGAACTGTGACCCTCTGGTGAGCCTACTGGGGATAAATTTCCAAGAATTTTTTTTCCTTGACTTGTCTAGGAGATAATTAACTGTAATTCAATTCAGGGTCACCTGATCCAGCCCTAACTATAATCTTCATAATAAGGCTGAAAGTTTTGATTTTTTTTTTTTTTTATCTTAAAAATAGAGAGGTATGTTTTGTGAATTCAAACTGGGACCTGTCTCCATAGCAAAGGGACCTGATAGCTGAAGTTTTACCTCACGGTCTTGGAGCAAAGTGTTGTGATATGATGATTGATAGAGTCTTGTCATTCAGGATTAAAGAGGATTTAAAATGATTGTTTAATTGGTTAATAATTGGTTTACTGTTTGTTTGTTTGTTTTTGGTAGCCTTTTGGCAAATACATGCACAACCATTTCATACGCCATCACTGCTACTTTCTTGTTCTCCTCGCAGAACTTCACCTCATCGGATTACCCGAACTGCCCCTCAGCCAGCTGCATCTTCATCAACTACAATAGCACGGACACCTTCCGGAAGAACCTCCAGTACCTGCACATCTACAACGTGGTGGCTTTTCTCTGGTGTGTCAACTTTGTCATTGCTCTTGGACAGTGCACGCTGGCTGGAGCTTTCGCTTCCTACTACTGGGCTTTCGAAAAACCGTCTGACATCCCCATGTTCCCTCTCTTTGGAGGTTTTATACGCTCACTCAGGTAGGTTAATGAGCAACTACCACATCCTGCAACAATGAATGAGTAAAGAGTAAATGACCCAGAGGTGCCATTTTGAGACCCAATTCTTTTTATATGATTACAGTATGTTTCAGAGGATAACGCACACAAAGCCTAATATTTTCATAATTTATAATTGGAGGGCTGAAGAAATATTAGAAATGTGGATTATTTTTCCATTAAGCTGCCGCGGATGACTGTGAACATAACTTTGTTTTATGTTCTGTAACTTGTCAAACGTTTTTACCTAGAAGTCAAAGTCTTCAAGTAGAGGGTGATTCTTAGTACAGGCCGACTGCAGCAATTAAACCAGCCACATCTCTATTTTTTATTTTAACTCTGATTTGTAAATTGTCTGCTGTACACAGCTAATCTAATATTTCCTGACATGATGTCCCACATAAGTTTTGTTCTTCTTAAAAAAAAAAGAACTGCATTATCAGTGCTGCTATTTCATCATTCATTCTTCAGCACGTTGCATTCAGTAGACAGTAGACACATGTCAGTATAAAAGATGGACATGCCAACATAATGCCAGCCACTGATTTTTCATGTCCTGTTTTGAAGTTTTGACTTGAGCGCTGTAATCTTAGTGTTTTGAAACCAGATGTCATGAGGCTGATCAGACTGAGAAACTGAGGGACACCCCATTCATTGCTAACCATTGGCCATATCCTAAGTAATACTCCTTCCTGACTCTAAAAATGATCCCAATTTACAAAATGGACTTGATGTTGTATTTACGAAACTAACAACTGGACCTAAAATCTTACCACAGAGCGAAAGAGCTAAAGAAGATTTTCACATATGTCTTTGTAAAAACAGAAGTGTGTGTTTAATTGTCGTTGCCAGTTTTAGGCAGTTCAGTATTAGTTTAGCTTTTACACCTGGAATCTACATATATCTTTTAAACTGGCTAAGAATACAACATGTAATGATTTTTCAAGGTACCATTTGGGCTCTTTGGCATTTGGTGCTTTGATCCTGACCCTGGTTCAGATCATGAGGTTGATCCTGGAGTACATTGACCAGAAAACAAGAGGTAAGAGTGATAATATTCTCAGATGTCACTGCCACAGGATACGAGTAAAAGTATATTTTGAAATAACTGGGTGGTCAAAGATGTTTATATACTAAGACACTAAGAATTTTCCCTGACTTGTCGTCTCCAGGGTCGCAGAACAGTTGTGTGCGTTTTATATTGTGCTGCCTGAAGTGCTGCTTGTGGTGTCTGGAGAAGTTCATCAAGTTCATCAACAGGAACGCTTACATCATGGTGAGAGGACATCATGTGAAAAACAGCCTTTGATATTAACTATAAGCGTTTCTTTTTCTACTCTAAACATGATAAAATCTGTTTTACTATCTTTACATAATTTATCTAGTATTTCACTGGAGTCTGAAAATCACTGTTTTTTGTTTTTTGTCAGATTGCCATTTATGGGAAAAACTTCTGTGTCTCAGCCAAAAATGCTTTTCAGCTGCTCATGAGAAATGTGATAAGGTTTGTGTTGTAGTTATTTCCACAGTAAAGGGTCTGTGCTTAGTACTTCATGCTTACAGTTCCTGTAATGCTTGTACAGAACATGAATGTATTTGCACATGTTTGAGAGACTGAGTGATTTAGTGTCGTGTTTCTCCGTCCTGCCCTGCTTGTGCTCTCAGGGTTGTAGTGCTCGATAAAGTCACAGACCTGCTGCTGTTCTTTGGGAAGCTGATGGTGGTTGGAGGTGTAGGTAAGGACAACATCGATTCATCTAGCAAATCTGTCACTGTGGGGTTTTTTGTAAAAACACTCTGTAGCAGGTTTTATGTTATTATAGAATATTTTCAATTAAATTTGTAGATTGATTTTTAATCTGTTGGGGAGATGTTCCAATTTATATTTATAAAGGAACTAGACGAGTCTGGCCTGGTCCAAACTCGTCTGCCTTTTAAGCTGTTACAATTGTCAACAAGTTGATAAATGGTCTTTGTGCTGTGTGCTGGTGAGTGTAGTGGAAGCATCAGAGAAAACTCAAAACAGCTGCAAGCTACATCCGCAAACATGGTGGAGAGGCAAATTTATGAGATTAAAAAACAAATCAGCTCTATGCACAGCATAGAGCTGGTAAAGAGTGCACAAGGCAGAAACACTGCCAGTGTGTTTGGAAGCTGCCAGGGACGAAATGTCACAGACACGCACACGATGTGCACCCAGGGTGAGACGGGAACGCCCTGTGGGTTGATCACTGTGACTGACTCTGAGACACTCTCATTTAAATCACCAGTAATCTCTCATTGGAGTAAGATGATTGAACTTTGAAGTTAAATAAGTGGAAACTTGAAAAGTTCAGTTTCTAGTTGAGTTCCTGCCAAACAGAATCTGTTTCAGTTGTTTTTAGCTGCATGTTAAAATAATTAGTGCTTTAAGGGGAGTGCTAAAACACAGGAAGTTCAAACAATCAATTTAAAGAAAAAGAAAAAGTACAACTAAAATATATACAAAGCTGCAATAGTTTACATTCAATCATTAGAAAAAGTGATAAATGCTAAATTAGAAAGTACAAAAGAAACCCTGAAAATGATGAAAGCATCTCAGCAGCATTTGGTCACTGCTGATTAAACTCTAATATCTCAGTTTGTCTGAAAGAATAGGTTCTGAAGTCTGAATCTCCTTTCCAGGTGTTTTGTCCTTCTTTTTCTTCTCTGGACGAATTAAGCTGCCGGGCTCCAGCTTCCGTTCTGAAAACCTCAACTACTACTGGATGCCAATAATTGTGAGCTAATCTCTTTTTTTAGGATAGTTGTCCTTGTTTCCATTTTTCAGGGATTTGTCGTTGATTTGTTTTTTTCCTTTGTTCCTGTAGACGGTGGCGTTGGGTAGCTACCTCATAGCACACGGATTTTTCAGCGTGTATAACATGTGTGTGGACACACTCTTCCTCTGCTTCTGTGAGTAAATACAGTTTACTGAATAATGTTTGATCACATTATTTCCACATAGGCGAGCAGCGCATTGCTCACACTCGTCTTCCTGTCTCACCCACAGTGGAAGACCTGGAGCGTAATGATGGATCTGCAGAGAGGCCGTACTTCATGTCTAAAGGCCTCATGAAAATCCTCAATAAATCCAACAAGATTCAAAAAAAGCAGAAAGCTAAGGACTGAAGATATTTGTTGGGGTTTTCTGCATATGTATATGAAACCACACAAAACTGTCACACACATTCAGGATGTTTTTCTTTGTATCTCTTCACTTTTAGATATCATTAGCTAGGTTTAACAAAATTACTCTGCAATTTAGCACTTTTTAATAGCTTGCTTTTTGTTTTAACATTTATATTTAGTATTAATGACTGTACATATAAAAGGACCGAGAGATTCCAAGTAATGCAAATCTATTCATCTGTTCATTTGTTTTTCATAAGCACTTTTCTGTAAGGTGATCTTTCTGTTGCTTTAACAGCATTTAATCCTCCTGCTGGTTGATTGGTTGTTACTGTTTTGAATGTCAGTTGAAAGTTAAGACTCAATGTACAACTTGAATTCTAGAGAAACATTTAAGCTAATTTCTAAAAATGCTCTTATATATTTTGAGATTCGTAAAGTTTTTATACATTTTTATTTTCACAATATTGTTAATTAATTGTAAAAGAATAAAGTTGTAAATATGAACATCTGCCTCCAGCAGCTTCTGTGTGGATTCTCATCGTTTTAGAGCCATTTTTCCCTACCTCTGAGTTCAGTTTCATATTTACTATCAGAATCACCTTTTTTACTTTCACAAGTAAAATATTACGGTATTCGCTATATGGTCCACATGATAGTCCTATTTTATTAGAACTTCATTAGGATTTTTGGGTAAAACCCATCTCACATTGGCCTTGTATAGTGCACTCTGCAGGATTGTACTGCATGAATTGTAGATTGGGGTTTCTAGTCATTTTAAAGCTTTTTCAACATATCTGAGACGAGACCAGTTTAGAGCTGACTGATAAATCTGCCCTATTTCACAATAGGAAGAGATATTGATTTATTCACTAATCTGATTTTGGAGAGTGCCTTGTATATTGTAGTCAGTTTGGGGGTTTTGAGATTATGGATAGCACCACACTTGATAGTGTTTATAATTTGACCTGATTAGGCTTAAATTTCTTTTTTCACTGTAGAATTAATTTGATGGTCTAAAAATCTATTCACGTTAATCCCTTATTGTAATTCTAATCTGTCAGATGGAATGAAGTCTATTTCTAAATAAATATGTTTGGAGCATTTTAATTCCCTTACAACTGCAATCTAGGAAGTTTATCATGTTATTGTTTTGTCAGGCTTCGGGGTTGTTCCAGATGGGTGTATGCATGGGATTAATGAAGACTCTGAAGATTTTTAAAAATTCCCACCATGCTGTCATAGATGAGCCAATATTAATGCTTTTACAGCATATGTGTCATTTGATGTTTCAGCTACTGAATGGTAGCACTGAAATCTCTATTTGTACATAGTTTTACCTAGAATTATTTTATTCCTCAATTATTTTCATTAAATATATTTTATGAATATTTAATTTTCCAGTCTGAATAAAAGTCCCTGAAAGTTTTGTTTATTCTTTGAGGCTCCAGTACTGTGTTTCCAGCACATATGGGTTTTCTTTTTTCTTTTTTTAACTGGTTAGCTAGAAATCAACCTGATTTGTTCCCATGTTCAAAATTTGGCAAGTGCAGTCTTTGTCCTAACAATCGAGTTCTGTTTCATTCTTTTTTTGGTTTGTTTTAAATCAATAATTTCATTTGATTTTCGTTTTGCCTTGTGTATTAATCTCAGCATTTCCTGTTCCTGGGAGAAAACATAGGCTTTGTCTAAGGATTTAATTGTTTCTTCTAATTGTTACCCTAACACAAGAGGAAGGTTAAGTGCTTGATGATCAGTTGAACTCTTAGGAGACTGAAATAATGTTGTGCATGTTTCTTATCTCATCCAACTAAAAGCTCCACCCTAAAATGTGTGGATTAGATTGAAATCTCTCATTATTTACTTTAAATTACTCTTAGAAACTACAATAGCTCATCCAATTAGTTAAGCTGCTCTTGAATGTAACATTGTAATGTTTATCCAGTTTGAATTGAGCTTTGCAAATGTGAAAACATCGTATTCTATTAATATTAATCACAAGGCACTGGCATGCATGACATTATGACTAGGAGCTGAGCCCCCATAAAACAGAGCACCATTCCCTGGTTAATACAACCAGGGAAGGGTGCTGGGGTTGCTGTAGAGCTATCAGTCCACATAGAGCCAGTATTGTGCGAAAAAGTGATTTTCTGTATTTAAACTGCTAACTTGTTGGCCTATAACAGGGGTCCTTAATCCCAGTCCACGAGGGCTGGTGTCCCTGCAGGTTTTAGATCTCACCCTGGGTTAACACACCTGAATCACATGATTAGTTCATTACCAGGCCTCTGGAGAACTTCAGGACATGTTGAGAAGGTAATTTATCCATTTAAATCAGCTGTGTTGGATCAAGGACACATCTAAAACCTGCAGGGACACCGGCCCTCGTGGACTGGGATTGGGGACCCCTGGCCTATAATATGTGAAACATGTCAAATGAATCCCTTGTGAATGATATTAAGCCACAAACAGCATTCCTGTTACAAAGTAAAAGTCCCAGTTTTTAGCACAACACCCATTTTACCTCTGACTGCATAAATATATGACAGAAAAATAATGAAAAATCACAACAGGTCAGCTTTTAATGTAGCAAATGATCACATCTGAGAAACTTTCAATAAATAACTTGATCATTTTCTGTAAGTTAACTCGGTTGTTTAATTGCCCACTTCAATAAAATAAAATAAAAAATAAAAAAGACAACACAGAACGAGACCATGTTTTAATCTTAGTTCATTTTTGGTTTTGCACTACGTCTCCATGTTTCTCCAAAGACTTCCATCACTCGTTTTAGTGTCACATAAGCCTCACAACATCAAGTATTGAGAGAGGATGAGCCCTGGGCAACTATAGAGGACCCGCATTCATCTCTGACCCCGATATGATTGTTGAAGTGCTAAAGACCTGGATGCAAATCAGCGGAGCTCTGCTTGATTCCCAGGATTCTGGATTCCCAGGCAGAGCTCACCGCGTGCTATAAAGTTACAAGAAGCCTTTCAGTGTGAAGTGTATCTGAAGAGGGGAAAAATTATAAGAGGAAGAAGTGCTCATCATACTCCTAGTAACTCACACTTGAGTGCAGTTGATTTCTGCATAACTGTGGGAGATTCTGATGTGGGAAAACATGAAGCATAAAGCGCTATGAATCTGATTCGTTTATTTTGGCCCATGTTTGACTAGAATATTCAAGAAGAAAAAAAACAAAACAAAACAAAACAAAAAAAAACCACAAAAAAACCCCAAAAACCTCAGGGGTCACTTAACACTTTGCACTTCACATTTTTAAACACATTAAAATGAATTTGTGTCAGTTACTCTGCTGTACAGTCAAAAGAACTACAAGCCTTGTCAAATCATCACATTAGCGGGGCAACAAAATTCTGCTTTCTCAGGAGGGGGATTATTAACTTTTTAAATCAAACGAGCTCCGAAAAGCAAGAAGCATCTCAAGACCCACATCTTGTTCTCTTTTGCTCTCCACGGCTGGTCCTCCAGTCAGAAATACATAAAAACAGCATTTACAATATCCATATGTACAAATACAGAATGTATACACACGCACTCAGACACATACAGTCAGGAAAAATCAAAGGACGTAATTTAGATCTGTTTTTTTTTTTTTTAAATCATGTGTGAGGAGACCAAACTGCTGCTTTTCAATCCTGCATATTGATTTATTCTGCCCCCTTTTGTTAACCGTGCACCTCACACTCTTTAAAGTAGCTGATGTGGGCATGAAAAACAACCTAACCGGCCCATTTTCCCCCAAACACGCAGGGAACTACAAGGAACAAGTGGTCCGACAACGGCACGCGCCCCGAGGTGTAGGGCAGCTCCGACTACAGACAGCTTCACAGTGCGAAGGCAGTTTTTGTTAAGACAAATGTTTAGAAGAAGAAGAAAAAAAACAACAAAACACAAAAGCATCCCACAGGGCCGCTTCTGTCTGTCGCCAATTCTACGAGAACGTCTCCTCCCTGTATTCTAACCCCTCTCACACCCTTCCTCTCTGTGCTTCAGGAAAACCCACTTTCCTAAAGACTGCTCCACCCAGCTTTCTTCTTCTGCAACACTGGACACCAAAAGACGAATAAGATCTCGCGACGTAGCTCACCCTGATCATGTAATACTGCCTCTTTATGCTCTCTGTGCATCCATCTACAGCTGTGTGCACACTGGGAGGGCTTACTCGCCTTGGGGGACAGGCGCTGCACTACTTTCCAGTGAACTTCTTGCATAAATAAAGAGCAGGTGGAGGAGAGGGGTGGGGCCGAGTGTCCTGAAGTGATCTGATATAGTGAGGAAGAGAAAAATCAAACTTCTGTATTCATGGTCTCAAACACAAACCTCCCTCTACCCCCTCCGGTTAGGATATGGAACGCGAGTGTGTGTCTGTGGCTCGGGTTAAGTGTGCGAGTTGTGTTTGCCGTTTTGTTTTTTTGTTTAATGCGCCCCTCCCTCTCAGACATCAATAATCACTTGTGTGTCCGCCACCAGGTCTGCGTCACACGCTTAGCAGCCAGAAGAAGAAGAAGATGGCGACGAACAGGAATAGAGAGTCTTGCCAGTTGTTATTGCCGTTGTTGCCGTTGCCGTTGCCCTGGTGGTCACCGACGTACTGATCTACAGGAAGAGGAGAAGGATTGTGAAGGTTAGTATAGCTGTGAGTGTTTATAGTTTGTTCCTTGGGGAATTTTCCTTGTGCACCTCTGGACTGCATCCAGTTCTGGAGCAATTTTCAGGTTGCTCCTGCTCTGATCGTTTCCTGTGCCAAACTGACTCTGAGCCCACATGTCTTTAGTCGTTTTCTTCTCCGTTCTAGATCTATTTTAACAGCCTGAGGCATCTGAGTTTTAGTTTTGTTTGGGGGGGGGAGTAGACTGATGCTGTTTTCCCATTGATAAAACGCAATGTGCACTGTAACATTTTGACCTCTAGAGGGCAGTGTTACTGCATGCTCACACAGCAAATTTCACATTCATGGTACAAACTGCTTAGTGGAAGATTTTGCCACTAAAAATAAATAAATGTGTAGCTTTCTAACTCCAACTTCTGAAAAAAGAAAAAGTGTTAATTTGTATTCTTTTTGCTCCTGTGGTAGAAACGACCTTCCATACATCAGCACAAGAGAGACTGTGCTGACCCCCAGCAAAGAGAGACTGATGGGAAACAGTTTTCACTATAATGCTGGTCAATTTAAATTTAAAATAGAATCTATTACAAGTATCTGGAGATGAGTGACGGAGAAAACATGTGCTTTAAAATGAAACTATACTAAATCTAAGATGGAAAATTAAAGACCAATTAAACAGGTCCAGCAGTGAAACGTGGAGAAATAACAAGGAAGAAACTTTTAGGGTTTTAATCGTGGCTTAGGGGATTAATGCTGCTTAAAACCAATCATTTAGCACACTGATAACCTGAGGGCTTTAGACTCGCAGTCTTGTAATTATTCACACTGATGAGTCAATTTATTCAGGCCTGACTACGGATTTGCTAATGCTTGCATGTCCTACAACTATCATACGCATGCATGTGTAAATCCAAGGAAGAAAATCCAAACATCATTTTTGGATTTGCTAAAATACTTTTGAGCTGGACTTTTACTAAACACACAGGCTCCTACAGGCACACAGAGAGCCTTGTTATACACTCAGTTTGAATGAATACAAAAGCACAATAATTAATATCTGTTAACGACAAAACTTTATATTATTTTTATTTATATCTCTAGGCTGATATTTTCTGGGGTTCAGCTGTAATAGCAGAAGACTTTATTTCCTTTGTTTACCTGCTCTGTGGAAGGGGTCGTTGGCGTTGAAGACTGTCGTGAAGAAGCCGAAGGGGAACGCTCCGATGCCGAAAGACATGTGGAAGCCGGTGTCCCCGAAACCGCGGAACATCTGAGCGAAGAGAGAAACCCGGCAAAGAAACTTTAATATAAGCTAAACTCAGCTTTTTATTTAAAAACCAGTGTGAAAATATAAACCAACTCACCCCGCCTCTGCTCTCAGGCTCTGTTCTCTGCCCCTGAGGCCGGGGTGGAGTTTTCAACCTGAAACAGCAGAAACAGTCAGAAAGAAGCTAACAACCAAAAAAAGACACACACACACACACACACACACACACACACCGAAGACTCTGCTCACCTGGGGTCCTCCTGGCTGGAGCTCCCTCTGCCGTACAGCGGGATTACTTTCTCTCTGCTGATGCCTGCCTTGCACACGGGACACTGCTGTCGGCTGGGCCGCGTCTCCAACCACTGATGAGGAGGAGCAGAGCAAGGAGAAGGATTTCAAAATGATTGCAATACACGTCACACAAACTGATCTTTATTTGCCGATTCAAGAGTCGAACCTAAGTGACGCTACCCGCTGCATTTTCTAAAACTTTATTTACAGCAAGAGATGTGAAGCACAACATGTTTACAGTGGTGAGCGGTGAAGGAAGTGGCAGTAAGAGGAGGCATTAAGTACATTAGCATCTTTAAGCTGCATTAAATCAACCGACAGGTGCAGCTTCCACACTGAGCTTACATCATCACCCTGAACTGATTGTGCTGATTACAGGCCTCCTCTCAGGACTGTGGACCTTCACTGAGGTCTTCCTCGCTGTACTGTTAGTTTGACCCCCTTAAAATGAAGCCAATAATAATCCTGAGCTAAATGCTAGGAGCCTTTACAGACTGCTTCAGCACAAAAAGCCCCACCCACCTGCTGTCTGAACCTTGTGGGGGGCAGCCAATCAAAAAAAAAAGTTTACTTAAATGGAAATCAGCTTATTTAAGAAAGCTGAGGAGCCTCGTCAAGTTCCAGTATAATATAAATAATCATAATTTTGAGCTGTGAGTCAGGTACACTTTAAAAACTAGTTCATGCACTTATTACTTCCAGGCTGGACTACTGTAATTCATTATTATCAGGATGTCCAAAAAACTCACTGAAAAGCCTTCAGCTAATCCAAAATGCTGCAGCAAGAGTCCTGACAGGGACTAGAAAGAGAGAGCAGATTTCTCCTGTTTGGCTTTCCTTCATTGGCTTCCTGTTAAATCCAGAATTGAATTCAAAATCCTGCTCCTCACATACAAGGTCTTAAATAATCAGGCCCCATCTTATCTCAATGACCTTGTAGTACCATATCACCCTATTAGAGCACTTCGCTCTCGCTCTGCAGGCCTACTTGTTGTTCCTAGAGTATTTACAAGTAGAATGGGAGGGAGAGCCTTCAGTTTTCAGGCCCCTCTTCTGTGGAACCAGCTTCCAGTTTGGATTCGGGAGACAGACACTATCTCTACTTTTAAGATTAGGCTTAAAACTTTCCTTTTTGCTAAAGCATATAGTTAGGGCTGGACCAGGTGACCCTGAATCCTCCCTTAGTTATGCTGCAATAGACGTAGGCTGCCGGGGGATTCCCATGATGCATTGAGTTTTTCCTTTCCAGTCACCTTTCTCACTCACTATGTATTAATAGACCTCTCTGCATTGAATCATATCTGTTATTAACCTCTGTCTCTCTTCCACAGCATGTCTTTATCCCGTCTTCCTTCTCTCACCCCAACCGGTCGCAGCAGATGGCCCCGCCCCTCCCTGAGCCTGGTTCTGCTGGAGGTTTCTTCCTGTTAAAAGGGAGTTTTTCCTTCCCACTGTCGCCAAAGTGCTTGCTCATAGGGGGTCATATGATTGTTGGGTTTTTCTCTGTATCTATGAAGCGCCTTGAGGAGACTTTTGTTGTGATTTGGCGCTATATAAATAAAATTGAATTGAATTGAATTAAAAACAAATATCACAATTTTCAATATTGAAATTAAATGACCTTGAACTGCTTAATCAAGTCTCTAAAAACCCTGTAAAAACACACTACAGGAAGTATGAAACACTCACCTGATGAAGACAGGGCCAGCTGTAAAGAGCGAGAAAAGAAAAGATTAATTTACATTCTCACAACAGCATCTTTCAGTTAAAATAACAGACAAACCTGCTCCTCAAAGGTGGCTGATTAAAATGCTCCCTATTGTTTGCATTAATTGGCTTCATCTGTTTTCAAGACTGCGGGCCAGGCCAACCTGCTGCTGCATTGTGGGAGGCCAGGATGCAGGTTTGGGGAGACGCCCCAACACTGAGGTATTTTCAAGACAAACAGTTCTCAAGTGCTGAATATTTCTTCATATTAACAGCTTATAGCTACTTCAAGGCAAACAACAGAAACAGTTTTTGTCACTTTGTGTCATCCACACAAAATGACCAACCTTGAATAAGAAAAAACATATTTACAGCCTGGTACAAAAAACTATTTGGTGGCTGCTGACAGAGGTGGATGTGCAAATACAGTAACTTTTGGCTTATGCATCCATCTTTTATATATGATCTGCACCACTGACATTCTGTCTCATTGGATACCAAAAAAAACCCAAAACAAAACAAAAACCCCCCCTTTAAATAGACCAAACTACCCACAGCAGACCTCAGCAAAGATAAGAGTCCTGGTGCACTTACATTAAATCAGTCAATATATTTAAGTTAATAGCGTGAGTTCTTACTTGAAACTTATTCAGCTGATAAATTAAAAAAGTTGTTTAAAATATTGACCAGCTGTTTATGACCTGATCAACATATTACACCATTAAAGATTTAAAAACAAAAACAAATGACTAAAAGTCTGATTTTCAACTTTCAATGCACCAAACTGCAGTTATCAAAACTACACAAAGCCCATAACTGTGTTTTTTGGGTTTGTTTCTGGCCTAATTCATGTGAGCACACCGCAGACAAATATTAAACCTATTGTTCATTTTCTCATTTACTGTCACAGTGGTGGATGTTCATATTAAACATGGGCAAAGGTTAAAATAACGAGGTCAGTGTTGTGCTGTGACTTTTACTGAAACGCAAGCTGAGAAAATGAACAGGAGATTGTCCAGTAATGGTTTCCCATTACTGTTACAGATCACACAGGTGGACAGAAGCAAACAGTAAGAAAAGCTGCTGGGCTCTCAGCTTGACAAACTTAAACTATTTTTACAATGACATGGACAAGCCTGTGAAATGAAGAGGTGCTTCAGATTCCACTTGAAGCAAAGTTAAACCCGCTTCCAGAGACAACAAGCAACTGTGGCCACAAGATGCCAGATTTAAAGGATGTTGCAAACAGCATTGAGAGATGCTGTTTGAGATGAAAAGAGGGAGATCAGTTTCACTTCACTGTGCAAGCAGTGCTTTCCTTGCTTGCCCTGCTGGAACAGCACTAGCATTCCTCTAACCCCATTCATCTACTGTTTTAACCTTCTGTTGGTCAGAGGTAGCCAATCAGAAGAAACTTAGATTAGTTGGTTTAAAGATTTCAAGAATAAAAAGTATAAAACTTAAAATTTCTCCTTGAAGTGAACAGAACATTTTTTCACTGGCAATATTTATAAAGAAAACACAGTCAGCAGATTTAACTGTACCTTAAGTGTGCTGGAAAGGTTAAAACAAATTTCTGTGGTTAAAGTTTCCTCTAAGTGCCTCAACTGTTTTCTGTTTGTAAATCCTTTCTACACACCAGAGATTCTTTGTCAGATAAACTGATAACGTTAAGTAACTAGTGCAGTAGTACTTATATAATTCTTTTCTACTCTAACCCCAGTCATGCAGGGGAACAGGCAGGGCTTGTTTTTGACACCATAACAATTACGTAACATTCACCGCATCAGGTGAGCCCAAGTCAACAACTTAATGTGAACAAACTAACAACCAGCAGAGCCAATCCATAACACAAAACCCTGTGTTAATCTGCAAATCTTTACACACATGCTCAGACTTTCACAGCACGTCTCAGTGTGTACATTGCTTTAATACCAGCTATCAGATTGCTGCTGAGAATGGCTTTCTCGTGGATACTAACAGCTGAACAAAGTGCAAAGCCTAAGTTAATAAAACAAACCTATCAGCTCTGACTGAGCATGTGGGCACACGTTTCGACAACCTGAAACTAGCTGCTTAATATCCAATAAGTGGCAATGAAGCCAGAATGCAGACTATATGCCTCCTTACGGTACCACAGACTCAAGTGACATCACTTGAGTCATTTCATAACATTAAAACAAGAATGCAGCAATTAACAAAACAAAAACCCTACTTTGTGACAGCGGGAAGGAAAAACTTCCTTTCAACAGAAAGAAACCTCTGCCAGAACCAGGCTGACCAGAACCAGGCTGGGCTGAGGGGAGCAGGACAGGACAAAAGACACACTGTGGAAAAGAGCCAGAGATGAATAATAATCAAATAATCCGTACGGCTCATTCCATGTAAAATTAACTTAATTTGGAAGACGTTCCCATCTTATCTCAATAGAAAACTGCGTCAGGCTGAACAGCAAGTAAACCGACTAATCCTGAGGCTCTGATTTTTCATAGCAGCGTTGTTTTTGTAAACACACTTGCGAAACCTTGTCCACACCTCACCAGATAAAGCCAGAAATTTCTGCTCTCTTGTTAAGAACGTGTTCGAGTCTGATCTATGCTTGTCATTAACCACTTTTAAGTTAACCATAAGCGTCAATAAAGAAAGCATAGGACAGTTATGTTATCCACATGAGTCACATCACATTAGTGAGCCTGAATAATCAAACACAGCAGAAACATCAAATCGAGAACTGCTTCCATATCTGTCAGGCTCCAACCTAACCAACATCTTTTATCAATCCTGCCATATTATACTGCACACCTGATTTGCATGCAAGCTTTTGTTTTTATGCTTCATTTCTACACTGTTTACACTGAACAATGTGACCTATAAGCAGAATCAATAATTGCACTGGTGTTGATAAAAGATAATCAATCACTCTCTAAGCAGTAACTGTAAAATATCAATATCGACAATATATAACTATTTTCAAAAGATCCAGCACTGCTTTACAGCACATTAGCCTATTCCTGGAAAACATTTCAAAGTCACGTTTACTGCTGGGAGTGTGCAACAAACCACAAACACACAGATTTAAAAACAGCCTCATTTCAGCCCCCAGAGATGGATGATGCACTGGTTTTCATCGCAAAGAATAAGACTGTCCACAAACATCTCGAGATACAGGCGACCAAAAAAATCCTAAGAACCACTTGTTGCATGACATGATCGAGGAAGTGAAAATAATACCTGATGCAGAAGAGAATCTCTGAATACACGCAGGTCAAACCTTTAGTCTAACGAGTGTTCATTTCAGTATTTGGATGATAGTCAGAGTTAGGTGTAGCATGAAAGCAAGGATCCATCTTGCTTTGCATCAACAGTTTAAGCTTCTGGTGGTTTGATGGAGTGGAGGATATTTTATTGGTACGCTTGGTATCAACTGAGCATCATTTAAACCCCCCTGTCTACCTGAGTATAGTTACTGACCATGTCCAACCATTTATGACTACAGTGTACCATTTTCTGATGGCTGCTTCCAGCAGTTTAACACACCATGTCACAAACCTCAGATCATCTTAAACTGATTTCTTGAACATGACAATTAGCTCACTGCACTCAAATGGACTCCACAGTCATCAGATCTCAGAGCACCTTTGAGATGTGATGGAACAGGAGACTCGCATCATAATATGAGCAGGAACTGTGTGATGCTATCATATCAATATGGAGCAGCACATTGTTCGATATATGCCACGAAGAATTAAGACAGATCTGAAGGCAAAAAGGGGTCCAACTCCTAAAAGTAACCAATGAGTGTAGATTTATGTAGTGATTAAAAGTTGGTGGTTCCCAAAAGAGGGTTTGGGATGTCTCCAGTCAGATTAAGGAAAACCTAAATGTAACTATTTTATAATCATACCTTTATGTCAAACTCTTCAAGGTTTTAAATATCTCAACTGAAACGCGGGATTCTTTTCAGAGGCTTACTGGATAATATAAATGAGCATATTTATTTTTTTGATACATTTCTAATTCTAACTTGATGAGCTCTCATCCTGGAGGAGCAAATTCATTTGCTCTGCAGCCTGTGTGGACGACAAGTATGCTCGAGTGTGCGCTCACTCTGGGACTGTAAAGATGTCACACGCTCATTAACCTTGAAGTGCTAAAAGGAAATTAACATCTCTCACACATAAATCTGGAAGCTGCACAATGTATAAACTACCAGGAGTCTACCGATGGAGAATCGGCCACACACAGTCAGAATGAATGCTCGGCTGATCAGGTGAAAGGCTGGGAGTTTCGTGTGGTTAAAAAAAAAGATTAGATGTAGGCTTGCAGCGCTGATGCAACTTTAATCTAAAGGTGTTCTTCTATCCTTGCTGACGGTTTCATCATCGCCGTTTCATCAGGACTTCAGAGAGCAGAGGGAGACACGAGTAACACGGCAACTAAATTACATCAGCACGTAACGAGGGAGCCTAAACACAACGCTGTAAGGCAACTGTGCCCCTAACTGTAGGGTTGTTTCTACTGATTAACAGAAAAGGTTACTGATAAACAAAAAAAAGTTCAACCAAACTAAATTAAGCCTGACAAAGCCGGGCGAAGAGTGAGTTTGGTCTTTTTGGAAGGACCAAAATAGACAAACCCGCACCAGAATTGTGTAATGATTAGTAAGGTTCTTGTATTTCACATCATGCAATTTGTGCGAAACACTGTCGCCTCACAGCAAGAAGGTTCTAGGTTTGAATCCACTGGCAGCCGGAGCCTTCCTATGTTGAATCTGCACGTTCTTCCTGTGGTTGGGTAGGTTCGGCTTCCTCCTACAGTCCAAAAAACATGCATGTGGCCATGGAGGAGTCGTAGATAAAGTGCTTGAAGTCTATACAATATGTATGTATGCAAGTATGTACGCTTAGCTGGGGTTTGTAGTCTAAATGAGCTCTTAAAGGCCCTTTTAAAACTACAAGCCACATTTACCCTCCTCCCCACACATGCAATGTTTCATTCTATGCCTTTAGGTTTATCAGGGTTTCTGGTTCAGTCACCTGCAGACTGGAGAAGCCAGTGGTAGCTGGTCTGCTCTAGTTCTTGCCTGCTTAGATTTTGCATCCCTATCAGAATTTTCATTTCAAACAAAAGACAAAATAAAAAGTTAAATTACAGGTTGCTCCTATCATGTTATCTCCTGCGGATGAGATGATATGATGGATCTTGGACAGTTAAAACACGTCTGTTTTTATTTTCATGTTTGCTGCTGAGCTTTTCTCCACCCAGCAAACGCCTCACCTGTGAAACCGAGAAAACAAACATCACAAACATGTCACTGTGTAAGCCCACACAGGTCTCTGTTGCCAAAACACACTCATCCAGCCTTTGTGACTTAAAACTACAAACAGGTGCCCACTACGCTTTGACATCAGCTACAGTTCTGCTGGAAACGATTAGGATGACCTTCGGATTGGCCCTAATCCCACATTAACCTCAGCCAAGAGTCACAACTCATGAATGAAGCCACCACATCACTGAGCGTGTGTAAATATTCAACACAGAGTGGACTGAAGGTTGAGCCTTGTGCAAAGCCAGAGCCAACAGTGATGGAACAAACTAGAATTACAGCTGTTACCCAACACCTACTTTCAGTCTTTGATAAAACTTGTCAGCTATGTTGTTTTCTAATCTCAGGATTCTGGCTCAGCGAGGCCATAGCTACAAGGCGTTTTCACTGCCCATTATGTGCATTCAGCATATTGTGAACCTGATCTGAAAGCTGCCCATGATCAGCAGGGAGGTGGAACACAGAAGTTGATGTGTCACCGATCAAACCAGGCGCCAACTGCAGCTGTGACCTCTGACTAGGGCTGGGTGGTCTGACCAAAAACTTGCATCACAGACTTTTTAACGACTCGTGTGGTTTCACAGTACGCACTTATCTTGGTCTGTTAAATCAGACATGAAACACTGAGAACTGATAATAATCCAGCTATGAAACTGCTCATCAGCTGAGAGTCTGCGCTTCATTCCCAGACTGATTTATTTGAAATCCACTGTGGTGGTGTACATCTGCTGATCTGCTGATTCCAGAAACTTTATTCCCTTAAAAGACATGAGATCACTCTTTAAGGCATTAAAAAGGCGGCTTAGTTCACGGGTTAAAGTTCAGCTACATGCTGAAGACAAACACCCTTCACAGAGTTATCTAATAGTCTCTTATCCCGTTCACAACAGACTGATTACCGGAGCATCGAGGGGCGTGATTCCGCCGTTAGAAACAACCCAAAAGGAGGCCTAACAGGCGGCCAAACAAACCACACTAAGTCCGTGTTTGCGAAACAAATGAAACCAGCACGTACCAGAACAGGTGTCCGCACAGACTGATGACGGCGTCCCTGGCAGTGTCCAAGCAAATGTTGCACTCGAAGGTGGCTCGATCCCGCTCCCGTTCGCTCTCCCCGCTGCCGCCACCCGAACCGTCGCGGTCGTTGCTGCTCTCCCCGGCCGGGAACCCTCCTCTGCTGGCCGGACCGCCGTCACTCGAGAACCGGTGATCCGCGGCCGCCATAGTGTTTATTTTCCAAACGAAGAAAGAAACGAAGCGAGCCAACCCGCAGCGGCCAGACCCGAGCTAACGTTAGCTGTCAGCGGTAACGGTTGCTGCTGTCACCGACCGAGCCGAGGCTGCTGTCTCTGCCCGAAAGACGACTTCCGTTTCCGGGAGAAACAGGACACGTGGGGCGGGCCTAATTTAAACACCACCGCCACCATAATAATAATAATAATAATAATAATAATAATAATAATAATAATAATAATAATAATAATAATAATAATAATAATAATAAGAAGAAGAAGAAGAAGAAGAAGAAGAAGAATTACTGACACGTACACCTTCGTCTCTAGCCAATCCTCATTTCGTTTGTGGTAGGAAAATAGAAGCGATTTATTGAAACATGACAAAAACAAACAAAAAGAATCGCTTAATAGCTCTTTGGGAAACACAACATTCTGGCAAAAATGCCATTTTATTTCCGTCAAACTCTTATTTTTGGCATTTTTCATAGACTCAGCTAAGGAAATTGTAATAAACTTTGTTGGGCTGTGAATAGCAACGTTATATGTAGACACAACACTGGTTCATCCTTTTTTATCCTTGAATGATTCATAGCTCAGTGTTAAGTGGCTTAACTCACAGAAAACGTTCCTCTGAAAATAGTCAGGTAAGGACTGAAATAAAATAAAAAAAAATAAACAGCTGCTTACACCACTTTAAAAATCACAAGAAAGTCTGGCTCCATAGAAGTAAAATATAAAGATATGAGTAGTGACTCGAGACTGTTGCACAGCATAAAAAATGTAAACTCTAACGCCACAACAACAAAAACATTATTTATTCACTTTTACTGTTTAATGAACTTCATGAAAATAGGAAGAATATTTGCTGCTCAGAGAAAAATAATTAATAGCGACAGGCTGGAGGTCTATTTAAAGCAAATGTTTTGCACTAACAACATACAAGAAAGAACGAAAGAAAGCGGGAACTTTAGTCCTACATGTTGTTTCCAGTCGGACAGTTGAGGGGCAACGACCGTAAGCGTGTTGTGTACAGCGCACATGCTGTGTTTGATCATTCTAACGTTAACAGTATTTTCACGGTTAACGCGCGTCACTGACGGTTGTTTGTGTTTTAATACGCGCTCTTTCGTCACTGGCCCGCCGCCATGAAGATTAAGCGGCAGAAACAAGCCAAGAAGACGATCAGTTTCTACAAATACAACTTCGGCTTCAGGGAACCCTTCCAAATCCTCATCGATGGAACTTTCTGTCAAGCGGCCTTGAAGAACAAGATTCAGATCAAAGAGCAGATGCCCAAATACCTAATGGGAGAGGTGCAGTTGTGCACCACCAGGTGAGTGCATTCACCTCTGAGCACCCTCCCCACCCACTACCCCCGGTCACTTTTTGGCACAACACTGTCATCGTACACCTTTTAATAATATGTCCACGTGTTCACGTTCAGCTGTGCGCTGAAGGAGCTCGAGACGCTTGGAAAACAGCTGTACGGGGCCAAGATCATCCTGCAGAGGTTTCAGGTCAGGAAGTGTCCGCATTTCAAGGAGCCGGTCTCAGCATCAGAGTGTCTGCTGTCCATGCTGGAAGAGACCAACTCGCACCACTACTTCGTTGCCACACAGGTAAATAATGAGATGAAAGTGGGAAAATATTTTTGAAAGCCAGCTTTGGGTGCTGGCTAAACTCGATTCCAAAAAAACATAATGCAGCGATTTGCATTTTCTACCCAGAGTTGAGCATAGAAAACGTAGAAAATGCTTAAATTGATTCCTTTTACTCTTTTGTGAAAACATATTGGCTTATTTCGAATTTGATGGCAGCAACAAGTCTCAAAAATTGTTACAGGGACATGTTTTGTGTGTATCATGCCCTGTTCTTTTGACAACAGCCTGTAAACATCTGGGAACCGAGGAGATAGGCGGCTGAAAACTTGTTTTCATTCTTGTCTGATTTGGGATTATAACTGCTCAGTGGAGCAGATGACAGATAAATTACAAATATCTCCTTGGTCTCATTGTGTCTTCAGGACCACACAGTCACCACGGGGCTGAAGAAAATTCCAGGAGTTCCTCTGCTTTACATCATCCTCAACACCATTGTGCTGGACAAGCCCAGCCAGGCGTCCCTCGACCACGTCCAGGCCGTCCAGCTGGGAGAGCTGGTCAGCCCGGCCCAGCAACAGAGTATCCGGACCCTGAAGGAGGAGCAGGGAATTGGCCAGAAGGACGGAGAAAGGCGTGGGAAGAAGAGGAAGAGGAAACAGTCCAACCCCAACCCGCTGAGCTGCCTGAAGAAAAAGAAGAAAGGAGTCCCGACACCTCCGCTGAAGAAGACAGAGCAGGAGGGGAAGAGGAAGAGAAGCCGACACAAGAAACGAAAAGTGGAGGCAGGAGATGGCACAGCTGCCCCAGCAGCTGCTAATACATAAAACAGCAGGAAGACAGAGACTTCAACCTTTTCCATTCACCTGATTTATAGGTTTACTTTTTGATATGACTGCAGAGGAAAAGAAACGTTTATTACATAATATTTTAAAAATGCCATTTTGTAGTGTTATTTGTTTTATTTTGAAAAACCTTACAGGTAAGGGAATGAAACTTTTCTCAGACAACATCTTTATGATTTCTTTTATACAAAATCAAAAAAGCAGGTTTCGTTACAGGCACATAGTTTAAAATATAAGATGCACTCAGACATTAAACAGTTTACCCTTTTTCTTTTTTTTAGATGGAAGGGGATATCAAAAACAATGCATTTAGCTGTCTTTGGACACACTAACTTGTTTCCACTGTTGATATTTCGTGCAGATTAAATTTAAGCTGCAGTATTTTCTCATACCACGATGACTTACAGCAACAAAAGTCCATCCAGTTTCCATCTGATCCTGTCATCCAGCCATTCTAGAGATTAATAATGAAATCTGCTTTTAAATGAAAAAACAATTCATTCTCTTTAGCTGCTATACAGCAATACAACAATAAATTAATACTATCAAAAGTGACACAGAGCACAACAACTTAATTGTCTTAATAAACAAGACAGTGCATCACTGTATCCATATACAATAAGGACACTGAGTAAAGTGAATCTCACCTCAAGTTATTTTAAGGATTTGAAAAAAAGTAACATGGCAATGAAAAGAAATTTCACACAAATTGGACTTGATTCAAATATTTCAGGATAGCATGCAAGTATAGCAGACCACTCATGTTTTTATCTATAGGCTGAGGTCCCGAAGCTAGGTTTTATTAAACTGTGTCCCAAATCCACAGCACATAGTAACAAGGTCCAAGACAACGTGATGAAAAGTCTCAATATTTCATATTTTATACTAACAGGCAATGATGGAGAAAACTTAATTCCTTACAAGTTTAGAGAGGAAGCAGCAGGAGTTGTTAAAGGTGTTCCCAGAACTGTTTTATCAGAATTTTAAATCTGAATCAGGAAAAGTATGCATAATCACGATGCACTGAAAAAAAAAAAGGTGATTTTACCCCTTAACCCGAAGGTTGATGGGGTTTTGTTATCCCCTGGTCAGGCAGGCGGGCCTCAGACAGCGTGAACATGAGAAAAAGGCGATATAAGATTTTCAAATTGATGCCACAGATTTCTTTACTAAAAAAAAGTTAGAATTTTGGTGAAATTTACTGAAAATTAACACAATTTAAATTGTTTAAATAGACCTTTGACAATAAACAATGAAGTTTAATCACTGTTTTGTCACTTTTACTGTCTTTCCCAATGCCGGTAAGAACACACCTTGAGTAAGAGAGCAGCCATAAATTAACGGTGCATAAATTATGCTCACTTTTAATGTTTCCGTCATGACCCTCCTGACACAAATCCTCCCAAAGGATTTGTGTCAGGAGGCTGATAGCCATCACTATTTTTAAGTTTGCACAATCCTCGAATCCTGCTTAGAAATTAGTATGTTGTGTGGATTTGGGTCATGTCTATTTTTTTTTTTTTTACTGACAGCAACAGCAACAACAACTTAGAGTCTGTAATACTTAAAGTGCTACTCTACAGCTGTATAATGATTAGCTGCTGGTTGAGTCTGTAGAGAACTACTATAATAACTGTTTAAATGTACTCTTGGAAACAGTGCATGCTCCTTCTTCCTAATATGATGGTGAGAGACTTCAGAAGTAAACCTTCACCTGCAGTAGTGAGAAAAATGGAAGTAACATGTTTGACTGACTGTAAACAAATCATTACACTGGACTCCTTCACTTTGGTGAGACGGCAGCAAACAATGAGATGCAGGTGATCCTTTACAGTGATTGGGATATAAAGTGAGTAAATAATAAATATGTTCATTGTTTGAGTTCCAACTACGTTAGTCAGACCCACTTCCACTGAACCACCACTGCTTCACATCTAAATGATGCAAAAATGAAACCATTTCACAAACAAAACAATCTCAGCATACTTAAATAAGACTTGTGTTAAACTAACAGATAGTGCTGCTGACTAAAAGTACTGACCTCCGAGCAGTTTTTTTTCTTTAAAAGATTAAAAGGAATGGGTTTTTTTAGACGATGTGGAAGCGAGGACCCGGCGTAGCGATGATATCACTGTAAGGCTCCTCCTGGACAAGCTCCACTGCCTGCTGCTTCTTCAAGACCAGAAAGCTGTAGAACTTGGCAGCTGCCTGCTTCCTGTTGTTGTTCCTGCACAGATCCAGCAGGCTGACCGACTGGGCACCGGTTTTAGCCATCACCCTCTGTGATGCAGTAACAAAGAGTGTGAGCAAGAGGAAGCCTGTCATTTTGCATACTTTGATATGGAAATGGATTTTAAGCTCATGCAAGGTACATCTACTTATCCGATGCCAGTCGGTAGTCTTAATATTACCTGATGCTGTGGAAATCTGCAAATATATTGAGTGTGGAGCTTGCCTCTGGCATAAAAAATGCTATCCACAAGCGAAACTGTCGGGCTATTACCTAAAAGTTTTATAATATAAGATAATAACCCAAAATCTCAACTGAGCTCTGCCTGAGGTCAGACTCACAGGCCTGACCTCACACACTCACGTTGCAGTCTGGCACAGACTTCAGTTCTGTATGAAAAACTTTATTATTGTATTAGTGTGTCTGTATTTATAACCAAACCAATTAACCAGCATCCCATCCTCTCATCCAAATATGGGGAAAAAAACCCTAAAGTTAAAGTTTCACAATGTAGATTTCAAAAATCCAACAGGATAGCATCCTGATTGTGTCTATGGCCACAATCCTAAATTCTCTAAGTCATCTGTAAAATCACAGCTGTGGCTGATTTAAACAAAATAAGTCATAAAAACTTGTATTGGTGGTCTTTTGACATAATAATCAAACTAAATCTGTGAAATGAATTTTTATTTTATGTTATGCACTTTAAGATGTTTCATGTTAACTCCTTGTGAGTTTAGTTGGACTGTGTCATGTTTTACATCTTAATTTTAAATCTAAAAAAACAAAAAACAAACTTGACACCATTAGACTAGAAACAATTCCACTTCAGAGAGGATTCATATGGTTTTCTACTGCACATGAGTATATTTTGGGGAAAAAAAGGTAAAATAAAAGCACATAAGTTGTTTCTTCATACAACGAGATGTCAGTCTCCCTTCTTAAAGCACGCAGAAACATCCAGGGTGTCTCAGCGTGTGGATCTGAGTTCAGATATTTCTATAAGTTGTACCAACAACTTATCACTCTGCTGTTTTCTTATCTGGTAAGATGAGATCACATACATACCTGGAGACCATGAAGCATTTGCTGGGTTCTTTTATTCCACCTCCTCTCCTCCTGGTCCTGGTCTCCTCCCTGCGCCTCCTCCTCCTGACATAAATACACATAAATCCTTATACCAACTTACAGATAAATAAACTACATAAAAATGAGTTTGCTTATTTACTCTGAATAAATGAAAAAGGTGTGCGAAAAGTGAAGAAGCAAGGTTTGGGAATCTTTATCTGACCTCTTCATCAGAGTCATCATCATTCTTCTTCTTGTCCTTGTCGGTGAGCAGGTCCAGTTCTATCAGCTGGCTGATGTTGGTGGTGATTGTTTCCTCCGGGGGTACCTCCACAGTGGATGCCTCGAGCTGTTGGGGTGCATTAGATGGTCTGGACCCCTGCTGTTGCTGTTGCTGCTGCTGCTGTTGGTCCAAGGCCCCCATCTGGAGTGAGGAGGGGTCAGAGGACACATCAGAGAGACAGAGAAAGCACAATGTGACAAACTCTGAAAAACATGTACTCACAGGGAGGGCTGGCTCTGTGTCCTGGGCCTTGCGTTTCAGGCCTCGTTGGGAGGATGGAGGTGGCATGACCGACTCATCCAGGGTTGTCCTGCTCCCCTCTACAGCTGAAGTCTGCAGCACGCTGGCCTCTTCCATGATGGTCTGGTCTGGAAAAAATCAAGAACATATTTTGTGCTACCTCAAATGAACACTGGTGGGAAAACCAGTGGGAAAATATTTTCACAGACTGTATGTAAAAGATGAATGTAACATAGTCCAAATATAAGATGTAATGAATGATGGGGCAGATCTTACTGTGGAACATGTTTCACTTTAGCTTATTTCTATAGAGCTCTTATCTTTGTTCTAGATGTCTTGTTCATGCATTTGTATAAATTTTGTTATTAAACGCTTGCATTTCACATTAGTCTTTACCGCCTGTCTTATTTTACATTTGTTTTCTTAAAACACTTTGCAATGTATGTCTGTGAGAAATAATATTTAAATAAAACTGCAAATAGAGACCATAATTTACTAAATTAATTTCAGTTTGAGGCACTTTATGTTTACTTCATTTTTCAGACTTTTGAAGCTATTCTATCTTTTATATGGAGTCTGTTTCTTACCCATGATGTCTCTCTGTTGGTGGCCTGTTGTTTCCTCTCTTGGCACTTCTGGGTTCTCCAGATCTTTGAGAAACTCATCCAGACTGTCGGCTTCTCCACCTTTCCTCCTCTTCCTCAGTTCATCTGGGACTAATGGTGTCAGGCATCTTGTAAACATCTAGTGAGGGTAAACATAGAGTCAGTGTTTGTAATGTGTGTCGCCGTGACCACTACAACACTGTGCACAAATGTCCCTGAATGACATCCGTTACCTTGAGCAGTCTGGCGTTCCATAGAGGTTGAGCTGGAAGGGAGAAAAGCTTCTCAACTCCTCCCGTCTCCTTCCACATCATCAGTTTCTTTGTGGGCGGAGCCAGATCCAGGGTTGTGACAATGTCGGAGTAATCAGAAAGCTGTGCACGAATAGTTTTACTATCCAACTCCTTCACGCTGTCTACAATCAGCTTCCTCTTACGCTTTGCCTTGGTCTCCTTCACTGTAGATCAGGAAGACAAGGGCTCATTTTTAGTGCTTAACCTCAGGTAGAGCAAGTCATCTGCTAATTGGAAGGTTGGTGGTTCGATCCCTAGCTGCTCCAGTCTGCATGCCAAATATCCTTGTGCAAGATACTAACTAACTGCTCACAGATGCATCCATTGGAGCTATGAATGTGTGTGAATGTGAATGAGGCAAGTTGTGCAAAGTGCTCAGATAGAGAAAGGTGCTATATAACAACCGGTCCATTTACCATTTCACTGTAGAAACAGGAGTTTTATTATCTTGCTGATCTGGTGCATTTCAGAGCATTTGAGTTTTTGTTTTAAAATCAGTTTTAAGTTAGTTTCCAAAATAGATAAGTGTATTTCAGTTTGATTTTCATTCGTTTGAGTGTTAGCTTTACTCTTTTTAATTATTATAATATGAAGGCTATTTGTCAGAAGCAAAATTTAAGATACTGTCCAAAACAACATGAACCATTTGAAATCAAATCACATTTTTAATGTTGCCGACATGTGTGGCACTTTGCACCGTGCCTAACATCACACACGTCATGACAGATTAGTCTGCTGAGTGTGAATAACTGGAATGTGGTTACGCTTTGCTCCGGTCAACTGGTTAAATGCCGGCTGACTCTGACATGTATAACCGCTCATTTTCTAGATCACAGCACAACAGAATCATGCTCATTAGCACGGCTGTCATCTTTCTTACGTTCCATCTTCATTAGTTATTTTTTCTGTTACAGAGAGCGAGAGAGCTGCTGAGTAATTAGAAACAAAACAAAAACAAAATTAGCTGGATTACCTGTGATGTCGATGGGCTCCAGGGCGAAGGTTTCTTCCTCGTTGTGGACCAGAGCAGTTTGCTCTGCCTGGTCAGTCATAGCTGGTAGGGGCTCTGTTGGGCCTGAGTCCGGACTATCTGGGGCTCCCGCTAACACCACACACATACACATCATATTAGATCTGCATTTCATGATAATGACACAACTACATTGTAATTTTAACTCTCCGTAACATACCACACTCTAGCTAAAGACTAAAAAATATTATATTTTAGCCCTGAGGAATTTGTGAAACTGACCTGAGAGAGCATCAAAGTCATCGTCATCGTCTCCATGGTCCTGAGGCATCATCACACTCTCTGTGATGGCAGGAGGGTCGTCAAAGATGCCGCCTCCATCCTCGTTACTCAGCAGCTTGTCCACTACACAGAAATACAAGAAAAGAAAAAGTACACTTTTTCATCCACTAGCCAGACAAAAACAGCGTCATCTACAGATGTCATTGAGTAAATAAAATAATCTGTTTTTAAATTTAGTGTTAGCTCTTACCCAGCATTCCTCCCTCATTGCTCTCCATGGGGTTGTCTCCAAAGTCATCCTTGTACTGGTCATCATATTCCAAATGGTTGGACTTATCGGCCATCTGGTTAGCACCACCCTCAGCCTCCAGTAGCAAGTTCGAAGCTGATGCTCCCATAATGTCTACCTCAAACGCGCTCTCCTCTCGCATCATTTCCCGGTCATCCATCCCAAAGTCGGCTGCATGAAAAAACAGTGAGGAAGTCAAGGAATCAGCCTTGAAACAAAGTGTCACTAAAATACTGAAATGTGGTTTGACATTGGTGTTTGGATGTTGGTGTTTAATTGATCAAATCCTACATAAAGATAAAAAAAAAACCAAAAAACAAAGTACCGAAATCATTGTCCTGCAGCAGGTTGAGGTTGCCCACCTCCTCTCTCATGGTGATCTCCTCCACTCTGCTCTGGTTCAAGTTGAACTGCTGAGCTACATCAATGTCACTGTGCAAAACACAACACACTGTCATTTAAATGCTGTTGTTAATATATTTTGGGACTCTGAGGGGGTGGCTATAGCATGTGGGCAATACAGACAACAAGTTTACGCTACCTTACGCGACACCATCTTTATTTAATGGCTGTGATCTGCACAGTTTATTTTGTACAACAACTTTGTTCTTTGTAGTCTTATTCTGCATTGTGCTCTCTCAGGAAGCCTGTAGGACTCACTCTAAGTCTGGCAGTGGCTGGTCAAAATCATGAAACTCCTCGGGCAGAGTGATAGCGTTGTACGCTGCTTCTCTGTTCTCCTCTGGAAGATCCACCACACCTGAAACAACACGAGGTAGAGAAGCAGCTTTAGTGTATGTGACACATGCGTAGTTAGCATGTGCATCTAAAGTAACAGAGGCTCTTTCAGGGCCCTAACTGCTGCTGTATGAGTATGTATTTAATATGGTTTTTGGAAAGCCTAGTTTTGATTTATCTGCTGTTCCCAACCTGGTCTAAATGCCATCTTGATCTTGATGAAGGCCTCATTACAGTCTGCCAGCAGGTATTTGGCCTTCCTATGGTAGATTCGCACCACCCCCAGCAGCAGATGCCCTGAAGTCCGTAAAGCCATTTTTACCTGTAAAAAAACAAAGACATACATTTAGTAATACAGTAACTTCTGTCTTCTACATAAACTGTGTCACTTCTTCCACATGTGGGAATCAAAAAAGCAGTCTGTCTCACAACCGATGGGTTCTATATAAATGAAATTAACAAGTCTGTACTATAAAGAAATCCTGAGAGAAAATTAAACCAGAATAATATATAAAAAAAACAAAAAAAACCCAATAAGGGCCTACAATGTAATTATAGGATGACTACATGAAGGTAGACACTGAAACCTAATAAGAAACAGCCACATTTTACAGCAGGGATTGACCAATGTGGCTTTTTCAGGGCTAATACCAACTATTAGCAATCAAGGAGACCGATAACCAATTTATGGAACTAATAAAGAGTGTTACAGGTTCTACTTACATGCAGTAATGGGGTAATCACTTTATCACATGGGAGCGGTTAGAAAAAAAACACAAAAACTGTGTGCCAGGAGCTTCATGGCATGGTTTTCAATGGCAGAGCAGCTACTGTAAGGTTAATTGATAGGTGCCCCAGTGCCAAATAGTAATATCAAATACTATATATAGAAATTAATTGCATGTCACTGCAACAAAGTTTATTATTCAGGATTTTTAGAGTAATAAGGAAACTTGTCACTAAGGAAAGAGCACAACTTCAGGAATTTCTGCTGCCTGAACTGTTTCTTTAATTCACTGTAGCTGCTTCAGACTGACAGATTTTAGTGGAAACTGTGTTAAAAAATGGAAAATCCCTAGTGTACAGTAATCAAAGTCTGTTGGAGTTAGCTGCGGTAGCCTGAGAAATAACCTTGGGTGAGATGATGCTCTCCACGCTGCTCTCCAAATTGCACTCAAAAACATGTGCCTTGGTCAGCTTCTTGTCCCAGTGGGCCGCCAGCCAGATTTTAGCCAGCGGCCCACGTTTGCTGAGGACAAAGTGTGCGTAAAACATCGTCTCGATGCCTTCTCACCACAAGGGAAAGGGGAAGTGGGGGATGCGTCAGGCCTAGAGAGAAAGAAAAAAAACAAAGAGAGAAACAGTACAGTGCACATGACTGAAATCACCACTATGAAGGGGTAAACTATGTGGGGATGTTGAAAAGAAAAAAACTGATTGGGTTATCTTGATAAGCATATAACAAGGTGCAAACTGATTAACTGAGACTTTTTGAAACCACCGCCTGTGATTGGAGCAGTCCCAGTGTCACACAGAGTGCAGATACAGACTGCAGAGGCGTATCATCTAACCTGCATGCATAAAATCCAGAGAAGGCAGAGAATGAGCTGCTCATTTTATCGCTCTCATTTACATCCATCAGCCAGACAGTTTTTCTTCTGTTAGTTAAGTTTTGCTAATATTAGTTCAGGGAAAAAGCCTGAACCCGATAGCCTGCTGCCACCTGACTGCATAGATCAGAGACTATCTCACAAAAAAACCACACTGCTTTCAACTTTGTGACAGTGTGTCTAATGTAGTGGTATAAAACACTGGGGCTCCACAATGTAGAGTAGTTTCCCTGTTCCTTTTAATCCTTTACAAACTGGACTTCAGACACAACATGGACAGTTGTTGTTGTTGGGTATATAACAGAAGGGGACAACTTGGAATACAGGGAGGTTATTACCAATTTCACTGAATGGTGTGCAAAAAAAAACTGTTTTTGAATAAACTCCAGCAAGACAATGGTGACTGACTTCCTCTGCAAGGTGATACAGTTTACACCAGTAAACATTCAAGGCCTGGAGATTAAGACTGTGTCAGCTTACAAATACTTGCATGTTAATCTTAATAGCAAAGTGGATTAGTCACATAATATAGATGTCCTGTATAAGAAAGGCTAAAATCGTCTGAGGCCCTTTGTTGTGTTCAGGATGCCGTTAAGGACCTTCTGGGACACTGTGGTAGCTCTTTAATCTTCTATGCTGTGGTCTGCTGGGGATGGAGGAACTCAGAGAAAAAAGACTAAAAAAAACTTGTGAGGAGCCCTGGCTTTGTTGAGGGCTGCTCCTTGGACTCCACTAAGGAGCTGGGTGAGAGAGTAAACTTTCAACATAAGACTTTACAGTACAGTCAAATTAAAGAAATGCACTGATCTGTGCAATAATTTAATATCGTATAATAATATAAACAATAATATTCATACTTTAACACTGGTTTCTCCTAAATATTTTACTTATGTGTGTGTATATTTTAAGTAATAGGTAATACTTGGACACAAACAACAGTAGAACCTTATTTTACATGTTTAAAATTTGATAAGATATTTATCAAATCATTTCCATGAATTTAGTGAATTATTTTAGCAAAATCCCTCATTTGGATCAACTCAACTAGCAAAAATATTTGTCACTGCTGAGGGAAAACTGTAAACTTTTATTTAATGTCTTTTATATTAATTACTAATTTGTAATAATAAACAAACAAACAAAACAGTGATAGCCACTCGAGCAATTAGGACTCTATAATTATTAAGGATCTGTAATATAAAGGATGTCAATTTCATTTTACAAAGTAGGCCAAAATTGGGACACATTATAGGCTAACAGCTCATTTACAACAGTTTAAATACAAGAAAATATTTTTGGACAAATATCAGAAATCACTTTATGTTTGGCACCTCTGCTCTGGGCAATGTGTTATCGCAGATAATTTTACAGTAAACGCAACATTTTAACAAAGGAGCAGTAGTGTTATTTATCCTAATTGGCCCCTTTTATTTATGGCTAATTATATAGCCTGTTAGGTGTATACCCGCACTTTACCGTGGATACTGTAGAAATGACCTGCAGCTACACCGTTAGCCAGGACAGTCATGATACTGAAGGATGTAATGATTTAATAATAGAAACAACATGCAGCACCTGCAGGATGACTCCAATCAAAGTGCTGGCCCAAATGCAGATGTTATACTGTTATTACCGGGAAACACAGCGACCCTGTAACCGCAGACAGAAGAAGACCGGGCAGGTTTTATTTGACCGTTTAAAATGAGATGTCCGTTACATCGTTGACGCTCCCTGCATCCCAACAGGTGATGCTGCAGATAAGCTAGTATTAGCAGCTGTCTTTCAAAAGCACCGCGACGCTAGCCCCGTTTTCTCTCTTTTATTTATTTATTTAATTTATTTTAATTATCCACACAAATCTAATCTTCTGCTTACGCTAGACATAAAATACTCACCGGTTAGCCGTCTGGCGCGTTTCTGTTTTTGCCGGCCGTGCCGTCGCTGCCGTTGGTTGGGGGTTATTTTTTTCCCCGGTACCCCTCCGCCTCCTCTTCCACTAAAACAAACAAGATGGCGTCCCGTCCCCGTCGGAGAGGCAGGACGCTCTGAGAGCTCAGCAGGATGCAGACGGTGGTGCTGATGAGGGCAAAGACAGGGAGGGAGGGAGATGCTCCGTTATCTATGTGCCGCATTCAGATCCTTTACATCCTATATAATGTTTATAAAACATCATCAAACTTGTAATGATTCTCTTTCGTCAATAACAACACAAGAACATTAAACTTTTTCTGTCTTTACTAAGACATTTCCATCATTAATAAGAAGCTCACTCTCCATATTTACTTTTAAGGAAATAGTATTGGGTTTTGTGTTTAATCATTTTTGTTTTCTCTGTTCTTTTTAAAATAACAAGTGAAAAAAAGTTTATTTTAGATTAGAGATTAGATGAAACTTTATTAATCCCTCGGGTGGGTTCCTCCAGGAAATTCAGTTTCCAGTAGCAAAGCACCAAAAGAAGTTGCATGTTACAGATACATTAAGGGGAATGAGAGTAAGGATATAAGCATAAATACACCACATATACACATATACACATATATAGATACAGAATATACAATATGGATAAATAGGATTGCACATTTGAGTGAGTATATTGCACAGTGATTATTGCACAGTCGAATATAAGAAATAAAGACAAAACAAAAAACAAATATTGCAAATATTGCAAATATTGCACAGTGTAGAAAAGCACCTACAGCTCAGTTGTTCCCGCCCTCCCTTGTCCCCCTGTTTCTCCTCCCTCTCCCCTCCAGTGAGTTAAACAGTTTGATGGCGTGTGGGACAAAGGAGTTTTTAAGTCTGTTGGTTTTTGACTTTGGGAGAAGCAGCCTGTCGCTGAATAGGCTCCTCTGATTGTTTACGACCGTGTGCAGAGGATGCCCGGCATTGTTCATAATGTCCATCAGTTTCTTTAAGGTCCTCTTCTCTGCCCCTGTCACCAGAGTGTCCAGCTTCATGCCGACCACAGAGCCCGCCCTCCTGATCAGTTTCTCCAGCCTGGATGAGTCCTTCTTTGCTGTGCTGCTCCCCCAGCACACCACGCCATAGAAAAGTACTCCTTTTGTTTTCATATATACATATCTGTAACTGTAACATACTTGAAAAGCATCCCATGTGAACATTTCATTATCATTTTAAATTGGTCTATGTAGCATTATTATCAACTATTATCATCATTATTATCAACAATCAGTGCAATTTATTGATCATGAAGGCGAGGTTAAAGTTAAAATGTGACATTGTATGTTAAATCTTCATAAGCTATGCTCTATATGTTAATAATTATGCACATCACACTTGTAAGAATAATATTTTCTCATTCATAAGATGTTTTGTCAATTTTTGACCAATAAATCGTTAAGTTGGCCTTGAAGTCCTCAGTGAATTTTACCTGCCTAATTTTAACTAATTGTTAACATGATCCCACTAATAAAACCCTACAATGTTTTATTAGAATTCATTCAAAACTTTCTGAGCTATCATGTTTACAGACAGAATGACACACACATGATCTACACTGACAACATGTTGAAAAAGAGTCTGATTTCTTTCTTTCACTGTGTTTTAAAGCACTTTGTTACATTAAGAGCTGCTTTGCTCCACACTCATACAGCGGTCCCGTTAGGGCTGCAGTAATTTTGCTCTTGTGACACTTGGACAGCTCAGCTGACAGCAGATGTGAGCTCTGCACTCCCTCGGGCTACTGCAGCATGCTTGATCACACATATCAGGGAAAGGGAAAATGAGTTAGTCACATGTTGTCTCGGGTCAGGCACATGAATCAGAGTTAGTTTAAGATCAGTTTACAAATACAGGGATTTAGCTTCTGTGTGTGTCCTCTTTTCTTTCAAGTTTGTCATGTGACTTTCTGCAAATAGCTGAAGGTACCAGCAGGAGGCAGTAGCTGAAAGATTAAGGCAGATTTTTACTTGTAAATGTTGCAGTTTTTCAGAAGCAGAAAAGATCACCTGACTGTGCAGAATACAGCTAATGAAGTAATAATAAAGCAGTGTGTTTGCTTTAATAATTTCAGTAATAATAATGCCATATCTTTTAAAAGAAATGGTCCAAATCCAACTCCTTTGAGCTGTCTGAAAAATTCAGATTTAAATTTTATGGAAAATTGTCTAGATATCTTAGTGTTTAAATGACACTTAAATCATACTTATTTTCCATCTGTGAAATCACAGTTAAACAGTCTGCACAGGATGACTTAAATTTTTCAATTCATTACAACGATTTATCTATTTTTGATGGATATCCTTAAAATTTAATGTTCTGCCTAGTCAAGTGGAAATAAAGGCGTTTTTGTGTTTTGAATCCATGGTGGGGGAATTTGTGCTTCAAGCTAAATCTGAAATTAGAATACTCACAAGATCAGTGGGGAAAAGAATTTGCCTAGCATGGCTGAGCTGACATAAATTGACTTTATGCGAACAAACTGATCATGATAAATAATGCTCACAAAAAGATGCAATCCTAGTCTTTGCACTTGTACTAGACAATGTCTGCTTTACCTCTTTGTTAACTGATGAATGAAATGATATTTAATAGTCCACCTCTTTATTTTCTTGATATCTGTTTATATTAATTACTCCACAAATAAAAGTTTTATCCCATGGATTAAAAGGAAACATGATTGGCAATAAAAGCCAATGTACTGCATGTGGATAGTAAAAAGTATGCTGTAGTTCAACGTTGCACAACATAATGTATTTGTATTTTTTTAATTTTTATTTTATTTTATTTGATTATGCACCAGGAATGATACATATTAACTTGATTTATTTAAACAGAATAAAATCAATGTAGTGCTGTCTGGCCCTTTAAAACAGAATATATCAATACAAATATACGATGAAAAGAAAGTACAAAGGGAAACTTGACTGGGAGCATCATCTTGAAATACTTAGCACATTTTTACACACACAAAAAAAAATCCTTTTTTTTGGTGTTTTGTAGCTTGCACAGGAAGTGTGTAATAGTCCAGTCTTTTAAGAAGAAAGGTGTGGACTTATTCTTTTAACCAAAGGTTTTATTGGCAGATCTCAACCCAAGTCAGGTCTCTCAGCAACTTCAGTGTTGCATTTTTACTCCAAACTACTGGAAGCAGCCCATCCAGTCTTAAGGAACAATTGGCTGACATGTGCTCCCCTGGGCCTTCCAGGCTGTAAATCCTGCCCCAACTGCTTTCTTCCCATAAAAATAACCTTATTTCCCTATGAATGATTTAGTTTTTTGTAACAATAAACAATAAGTAAATAATAAATAATCTATTTTTTAAATGGTAATCAAACATTTTTTCATATGTGGACTTACTAATCCTGTGGAGCCACCTGGTTCAGAACGAGGAACTCTTGTATCTTTATTTTGAATTAATATACAAGATACAGTCAGCGGAAATTCTCTCACATTGTTTCTTTTAATCTAACTTTTTTAATAAATATAAAAGTTTTGTTTGTGTTGTGTTTTATGTTTTCATCTCCCGAGGCACGGTTGTAACAATTGGGGGCTCATCCGAGATATTCAAAGCTAAAGCTTGGCTTATAATCTGCTTGCTGCTAGGCTGAATTAAATTGCTTTTCTTGACTATCGGCTTTTGTTGGCACTGTGGAGTAATTTTTAGAAGTAACTAAAAATTTGATTAGGCATTTTCTTTAATTTGCAGACCTATTTCTTTAAGATTATATACTTTCATGGTCACATATAGCTGTTTATGTTTGTATGACCTTACTTTTGTCAACCAAAGTGTCTAATCTCAATCTGACAACAGTGTGAAAGTGAGAATGCGGTAAAGACAACGTTTTGGGAGTATTTTTCTGATTCCCCAAGAATTGCCATTGTGCTGGCCAACCATTTGAAAGAAAGAACAAAAGCACTTTATTGATCCCCGTGGGGAAATTCCTCTCTGCATTTAACCGATTCACTCAGTGAAGCAGTGGGCAGCCATTGGGCGCCCGGGGAGCAGTGTGTAAGGACGGCACCTTGCTCAGGGGTACCTCAGGACAGCTGTACAGGGGAATCGAACCCCTGACCTTCCGATCACAGGGCCACCACTCTACCTACTGAGCTATCCCTGCCCACTGGTATAAGCAAACTCAATGAGGTAAGGCTCAATTAGAGACAGAGATCAGTGCCGCTCCTTTCTTCACCACCTGAGGCTCAGTCTGTGTGTTTGGCAGCTTGTTTTTCCTTGTCATTTCTGTCCTGCATGCGCCCTGCTTCCTTGACCTTCAAGACTGATGACTCAATCTTTCCAACCCCTTCATTTGCTCCACAGACCTCTGCACAAATGGAGTCATAGCTCACACCTTACGAGCCTTGACAAGTGATCCGCTCCATCCAGTTCTTCAAGACACTCTCACATCCATCTTTGCAAATCATTTTATGAGTGAATTACAAATCAAAGCCATTTATTTAATGGCGATTGCGTGCAGGAGAACTTGGCCGAGTGGCTGACATCACAAGGTCTCATTCGGTTTCACGCACATAAACACTTTTGTCAGAGTAAAGAATTACTTTGAGAAAAAGCTGTGCACTTTGAAAGCACTGACTGATAGTGATGTCGCCTCCAAATGTGGCCTCTCACTTTTCACAGCCAGGCTCATAAGTTAGGCTGGAAAATACACCGGACCCCTGTCTCATCTCAATATAGAAGTCAGGAGAAAAAAACTGCTTACTCTTGCCAAAAACCATCCCACAAACCCCACTGGGAATGGACTTAACTTGGGCACAAAGGCCCTGGTTATATTTCACCGTAGGATGGCCTTTGTGCCTCTGAATCAGGCAACACTGAGGCTGTGTCTGCTCCTCGCACAACCTGTCTGTCTCCTAAGCTGACAAGCAAGTCTTATTTAGGGAGAAGCACTGAAAAAGTCCACCGGGATTTCATGGATTTTGTGTGTGGCGTGCACGGGGGCGCAAACACACAGGTTTACACATTGGCACTTTGTCCAAATGAGAGCTCACTCACAGCACATTTCTCACACTGGAATTGTATGGGGGCAGGATTTGCAGAGAAAAAGAAGTAGAGAAAGGGGGGGAGGGTGTGGTGGCACCGGTTGGAGGGGTCTTTTCAGTTCTTTTTGGAGGCAACAATAGTCTTTGTCCAAGATCTTCCACTATTCTTATAAGGGTTACCGAAAGAAGGAGGAGAAGCAGGAGGAGGGAGGTGGCCACGCCGGCGGAGGGTGTTTCTCCATAGTAACAATGACAAAACAGGCCAGTTCAACACCAAGCAGGCAAAAAGGTTATTGGAGCTGCTGAGGAGGCACACACAAACCTGTGGAGTAGAGCCCTGTCCACAGAAGGAAAGGAGGAAGACCAGTTTGGTGAGGATCTGTAAAAGGGGGGCAGTGTTGTGTAAAGAAGACAACGAGGCAGGCAGCATTTCCGAAAGCTTTATGACAAAGTGTTTATCAGTCAGTCAAAGAAAGCGCTGGGAGGAACATTATCATAGCAGCCAGCACATCTGTATCCTCCGAGCATGGATCGAGACAGTCACAGTGAGGACACTTTGTCAACTATGGTTCTGGAGAACATAAAGAACAAATTAATTGATGCCTTCAGAGTGACAGGAGAGTCCCGAGAAGATCTCCAGGACTCTGGTTCCACAGTCAGACCGGTCAGCGTGGGCAGGAGTTATCAAGCAAACGAAGAGCTGCGGCGGGCACAGATAGATGGAGCGATAACCTGGCTGAGGTCTGAACTGGTAGGTCATCTTAAAAATCTGACTTTGTTTGCTATTTATCTTTAGCCTTCAACAGGTGGTATTAACAGTCATGGGTATTTTATTCATCTATTATTTTTAACCAAGTTCATGCATGCATATGAAAAATCAAAGGAAAGGACTAGTAATTTTATGTGTAGCTTGGTTATGCTAATTATTTTCTTTCATTGTTGTCATGCAGTTGGAAATGCGCTCCCAGGACCTCCAGCTGGCTCAGACACTGCTGGGGCTCAACACAGAGATCCAGAGACTAAGGAGGGAGAGTTTTGGATGTGTGGAGGTAGAAGGGGGTAACCACCAGTAACTGGCTCCAGCAAAAGTCTTTTTTTTTTTTTTTACTGGAATGAATAGTGGAGAAAGTAAGGACTGTGATGCAAAGATTAAAATACACTTACTTATGATAATAAGTTGTATCACTGTAAAGGAAGTTAGTTACCAGTTGCATGTAAAATACCTTTAGTGAAAAAAAAGAAGGTTGCAATATGTTGAATTGTCTTTGATCCTGCTCTTTTCTTTTTTGAAGAAAATTTGCACTTACACAAAGTTGTGATAAACAAAGTGGAAAGAAAAAAAAGACATAAATGTGTGAATGTAAGAGAAATAAAATGTACAATGTCACCGTCTTTGCGTCTTTATTTAGCTGGCATACTGTAACCACTGCAGTACCTGTTTTAAAAAGTGCTATAAAATTCAGGAATGGTTAATAAATACATTCATGTGTCACTCCCAAACAAAAACAAAAAAGCCCATCTTTATCTACATGTAAGAGCATTTTAAAAACTCATATGTCAAATCAGAATAGTTATCTGCAGTTACAATGAACACATGGAGATATAAAAAAACAACCTCCAGGCTGTAACAATATATACATACTGGAAATGTATATACTGTATGATGCTACAGCCATTGATGGGTTAGTTTGGCTAATAAAATACTCCAGACAGCATGAATCATGAATCCTACTTTTCCTGCTACATCATACTCTTTAAAAAAAATATTTTTTATTTAATCTGTAGTAGTCTGTAGGAAAACCACTCACATAACTATGACTTCAGTAAACCTGGGTGTACTCTTTTCTCACATGTCACACTGTTAATTTAGTTCCATCAACTTCACACTCCACTTTAAGATTCTTGTTTTAACAAGAATCTTAAAGCTCTTAGAGCTCTGCATGGACACTCACCAGAGTATACCAGTAAACCTTTACATGCATACAACCCAACAGGTGCCTGGGGTCATGTGATCAGTACCTGCTGGCTGTGCATCACAAAAGGAGAAGTAAAGGAGACAGTGTACTCCAGACTCTAATATTTGCGGACTTAAAATACAGCTAAAAACTCATCTTTTTAAACTCCATTTGCTGTCTTTTGTTTTGTTTTTTGTTTTGATGTTCTATCCTTTTTGTTGTCAAGCACTTTGTAATGTTTATTTTGAAAAGTAATATGCAAATAAAATGATAATTTATTCATGGCTAAAAAATATAGGCAAAACAGAACTGTCAAAAACAGCAGTTCCTCTAATGGCCACTTGAGGGTGACTCCAAAAGTAGTTCATCCTGTTAGACTCCAATGTAAAAACTCCCAGCTTACGTCTTGGTACAGAAAAATCAAACAAACACGTGTTTATTATGAATATTAATCGAGCTGGAAGGTGGATGACTTGTGTTATAACTCACCAGCATGTATTTTTATGGATATACTCAACGTTTTGACACTAAAAACAAACAAGTAAACAAAAAAACAACATGGCTGTTGTGCCCCACAACTACTAATTAGCCTGTTTTGCAAAAAAAAACAAAAAAACATTTGTTTTTGTCTAAGGTGCCTTTTTTCATTTACAATGTCATATTCGTGTTATGAAAATAAAAATAAAGTATAAGCCATGACATTGTTGGCTAATTTGTATGCAGCCGTAAGTTAAAATGACTTTAAGCTTTGTTTTTTCTTAAGTGAAGCGGTGGAAAATGGGGTCACCGTACTCCACCTTGTCTATGTTAACTGCCTTAAAAGGCACATTTTTGAAAAATTTGTCTGACTTTTTAAGGCACAGAGCTTCTCCTGCAGAACATCCTCCTCGATAAAGTGCCCGAATAAAGCTGCTGAGGCATCTTTAGGCAGGAAATGGAAAAGCCCCCCTCCACTGAGCTGGAGTAGAGACTGCCGCTTCCTTGTTCACTCTCAGAGTCCCAGTAGCTCCCCTCCTCTTCTTCCTCATACGTCTCCTCCTCTTGCTCCTCCTCATACAGCTCCTGCTTGAGCTCCTGGATGCCTGAGTGAAGCTCCATCAGCTGTCGAATCAGGGCTTGATCCTGAGAACGCATCTCCATCTACACACGGAGGACACATCTGTTTAGATTTCACAGAAGCACAGAGCAAACAGACAAATAGGACCAAATACCAAACTGTGAATGAAAGAATTGTGAAGCGAACTTCAGAGAGTTTCTTTCCATCTCGATGAAGCTGAGCAGGTTGTGCTCGCTTTGAAACCGTAAGCCATTTCATTTGAGTGTTGCCCTCTTTCAAATGCAAATGGATCTTTCTGTCATTCCCTTTCTTTTCCTTTTTTTATGAGAGGCTGTCCAACTACTGGCATTGTAAAATAAGATATTCAGAATTCCATCGAGTGTCCAAGTCTGTGCAAAGCACTCAGGAATGTGGGCCGATCTGCATTTCTTTTCTCGGTTAATTACAGCACCAGGCTCAAACTGAGGCTGAGGCGGTGCATAAAAGATTCTAGTTGTATTTCCTTTGTCAACACTTAATTAAGAGAAAACCGTGATTTTCTTTTTTTTCTTCTTTGAGATCGAGCCATCTTGGGCTTCACCTCATTATGACAAACACTAGTCCTTTTCAAATAATGTAGAGGCTTCTCAAATCAGCTTCTGTCTGTAGATGAGGTTTTTTTTTCCAGGGAGTATGCTAACCACAGAAAAAATCAACCTCAGCCTCAGCACAAAGCTTTGGGACTTTTTGGTGATATTTTATCACATTTTGCTTATGAATTATAAGCGATACTTAATGCATCTTCTGTCTTTGGTGTGTCTGTTTCATTTTCCTTCTTTTTTCTATCCTTAATTATCTTCGTTTAAGTGTGGGAGAATAATACCATAGAGGCATCCGTGTCATTAAATTCATCTCATGAACACAAAAAGTGGAACAGCTATGGGTTGGGGGAAATGATCATATTGTAAATTCAAATGTCTTTAAATATAAGGTTATGATAAAGATTACTTTGAATGAGGCTAAAAGAAAGTTAATAAATCGTTATAAAATATTGATGAGACGGATAAAAAAAAATCTCCTTAGGCGATTTAAATAAGATGTTAAGTTTAGAAACTAATGAAGTAAATAACATAGAAAACAATAGATTTATTAGTCTAGTTCGACTTTAGTTTAGTTGTTTTCTCCCCCTAATGCATTTTGATCAAAAGCTCTAGAAAAGCCACAAATCAACCTAAAAGTGAATCGAAACAAAAATTTTTCCAGAGTGAATAAAGATCTTTGGATTGTTGTATGCATTAAATAATCACATCTACAGATGTGCTCTGTTCAAAATTGCAATGTGATTATATTTGCCTATAATACTTAAAGGTAAGTACACTAAAAAGAGGGTAAAAAGCCAGGTTTTACAATAATTGTACTGTAAACAAATTCAATGTAAGAGCCAAAGTCAATGTTTATGTTGAAAGTCGCAACATTCAAGTACTCTATAAGTAATTTTAAGTAATGTGCAAGTAATTTCAAATATTGCATAACTTCATGTATTTTACAAGAAAGGAAACACAAATGATTAAGTACACTGTACTTTTCATGGCCGCGGATTGCACTATGGAGTGGCTTGACCTTGGCTTCCAGGTATTTTAAAGGAAAGGAGGTCCTTTTAAAAGTCTTCTTTGAACAGTGATTGTAAAAGAAAAGAACATTAAGTTGACTTGACCCCATCACGATAAGGTCACATAGGCCTGCAATTTTTGATGGTACTTATTTTTTCTAAATTGATAAAAGGAAAGTTGAGTAATGGAACAAAACAAAACAAAACAAAAAAAAGTAAACAGGCAAGATGAATCCACTCCATAATATGGCCTGGCCATGGTGTATAAAGTATATTTACGATGTGAGACGGGGAAATTGTTTGCTTTTCTGTAAAATTACCATAAATTCTACACCACTTAAAATGATTTATTCACTACTTTTATTTATTTATAATTAATGTGTAATTTATTTACATTATAGCTTTTTCTGCATTTCCTGTAAAAACCTGATTTGTTGCCCCTTTATTGTATTGGTTATCTTTAAGTATTTGCAGGTAAATATAATTACATTGTCATTTTAAATAAAACACATTGAAATTCTATTTGATTACAGGAGAATTACACACTTTGTCATTGACTGTATTATGAAGTGTTACCATTTGTATAAATAAACAGAAAATCTGAATTTATTTTATTTAAGGAGGCCAAAGTGCGACAAAAAAACGGAGACTGTCTAATTTTGTATTTTTACATGCAAAGCTCGTCCTTCTCATAAAAAAAAAAAATGCTGCAATGTGAGCCAAAAGCTTGACATCATCTAATAAATAGACTTGAGGATTATTTCTGGAATTTAAAGGTTAAAGGTTTTAGCCTGAGCACCTCCCTTAAACTATCTGAAGGAAGGTGAAACAGACAATTCAAGGATCTCATTCACTGCTGCTCCTCTGAGGCCTGTTTCCAGGATGTCTCTGTTTCTCCTTGTTGCTCTTCTGTCCGGCTCCCGCTCAGACTGTTTTCTTCTCTGTGTGCTCAGGACACTCGGTTACCATGACGAGCAGTCGCAATAAATGCCAAGCGATAAATCAAGCCGTGACAATGAGCCTTGCACTCGCAGACACACAAGCACATGCACACACAGCCTCTTTGCATGGTGACGGTGGTTTAAAAGGGAGTGACGTTGTAAGAACATGACTTACATGGAGCCGGAGGAACAAAGAAGGCAATAACTTGGGCCTCACACACAAAAACATCAGGGCTGACCATAGAAGTCGTTCTGATGGTGGGACAAATGACTTGATCTTTATCACAACAGACAATAAAAATGTTTTTAGACTTCCCATAGACGTCACAAAAGGGCCACGCAGAAGAATTTACAGGTCATAGATTTTGTTGCTATTTAGTAAATGAGCAAAATTGATATTTTATATTCACCTCAGTTTGAATTTGGTTGAATAGAAAAATAAAATGCATTCAAAACAATAATTCATGCTTTGTTTATCTGTTGAATTCAACTCATTTCACAATTCACTTTGGAAATAAAAGGGTCATTTTAACCCCGAAATTTCAAAGTCTACTCTCACCTGTGCAGATCGCAAAATAACACACATCAGTGGTGAAGGAAGTATTCAGACTGTTTCCTGAAGCAATATAGCCAATGTGGCCCTATCTATGAAATATTTGCTGAACAGTGACCACTCTGTCTGAAAAAGAAAAATGCAAAACTATGGGACAAGATTTCTAATCTTAGTGAACTAACTCAGTAATGTTTGTCAAATTCCATCATTTGGCTAAAACTGCTAAATAAATTCATGAATTTGGTCAGCAGATTAAGCAAGTCCAACAAAATCAATTTGTTTAACTAGAACATTTACTACAACAACATTGTACTATTGTACTGCAACATTTTACTAGATTTAAGGAAATTATATACGAAATAGTTATTTCTTCATCAACAATGACTGACTCTGACTTACACAGAACTTTGAATCGCACTGACCCAAAGTTCTGAAAGTGTTTTAAATTTCATTTTACATGCACAAGATTATATTTTTTTGCATGCAGCTTTTAGTACAGACAAATAATATTTTTTAAATCTTTATTGTGTAAATAAACACCCCCTATTCCCAGAACGCATAGTTTTGTACAACTCTAACATGAGCTGCCACAATAAAACTAAAGAGGGCTTTAATATAGTTGTAACAGGAAACAGGAATCTGCAGGTGTTATATACGTATAGCAAGACAAAATTTATTAGGGATACACCGTTTCCCTTACAGGCTCGATCAGAGTCCCAGTCTTACCAGTTCCCTTCGCAGCCAGGCCAGTGCACTCTCTATGTCCAGTTTGCTTGCTTCTCCACCAGATGTGCACCCTTCCTTGACATGGTTGGTTCTGGCCTCAGGGTCCCTGCTCGTGCTCTCTTGTGCTTCCTTGCAGTCATCAAAGGTGGAGGTCTTGCAGGAGAAGTCCCGCAGTCTTGTTAGGACCACCTCCATCATGTTAGGTCAGTGATAGTTCTTCTAACCGGAGTCTCTTCTACACCCTCTGCTGCGTCTTGCCTGTTTTCGGCCGTAATGCAGCTGCAAACAGCCTCGTCTTCTGTTATGAGCCCCGCCAGCTCGGAGGACTTAAGAGGAGCTCTCTCTCTCTCCCGTTCTCATCTTTCAAACATGCTCCTTCCTCCCTCCCTTTGCTCTCCTCCTTTTTCTTGCCGTCTGTTTCACAAACATTAGCCCCCAACTGCTTGGCAGAGTGAATTGGTAGCACTGGTCTGGCGAATGCCACCGAGCTGGTATGATGTCAGTGAATTGTCCGGATGCCTGATGTGGAGCTGTTTGGTTTTTTGTTTTGTTTTTTTTTGTTTTTTAAATCAGACACACAAACACAGAGATCATTAGGAAGGAGATGAGGGAATTAGCCCGGTGGTTGTCTTGAAGATGACACAAGGGTCCTGTTGTGTAAACTCACACAGCTTCAGTGAGTTTTGGTCTGTTAAAAGATAATGGAAGGTGATGATGCTGACAGAGACATAAACATTAAGTCCTATGGTGTACGTAGAACTGCCCTGAGTGGCCTACGTCAGGGTCAGGATCTAAAGAACAGTGTGAACAGCCATGTGTAACTAACCCTTCTCATGCCATTTTCCCTTCACTCTGTAGCCCCTGGCAACCCACTCCTCATCTATTCACACGCTTTGGTAAACCAAACACAGGCCGGCTGTACGGAGCCTGCATCGACCAAAATAGCCCCAACACACTATTTTTAGAGTTAAACTGACTCCACTTTTAGACTTGTTTAAGAAAGCAAACGTCACCCCTCTCAAAAGGAGCTAAAAAAGTCTTCAAGTCTCATTGTGTAAGTGTGTCATGTTCCCACTGCTGCTTTCAAAAGGAATGAAAAGAGCTGATGTAAGTGTTTTAACGTCACACACTGCATTGGGTGAAACTCTCAATTATATTTCTGCAAAAGGCACTTTGTCTCAGCCTGTCGGCGGTTGAATGTAAGATCGATTTAAAACTGGGGTAAGCGTCATGGTTTTGGTATCCCTGGACAAAAAAAAACATGGCACAAGAAATCTATGGGACAATCATTTCTAACAGCAGAGATGGTGTGAACCAATCATGTTGCTGTACTCTTGCACATAGAAGTGCTGTTAAAAAGTATTTCCCCACCCCTTCAGACCTCCTTTGTTTTTTTATTTTTTGCCATATTTGTCAGAGTTAAATGTTTCAGATTGTAAAACAACTTTTAGATAAATCTGAGGAAACACAAAATGCAGTTTTTAAATTATGATTCATTTATCAAGGGAAAAGTGGATTGAGAATCTACCTGGGTGTGTGTGGAAAAAGCAATTGCACCCTGAACCTAATGCGGGTTGTGTCACTCTTGGCAGCAAGAACTACAATCAAGCACTTGCTGAGTTAGTCGTTGCTGTGGAGAAATTTTGTCCCACCCTTTTTTTTACATATTTGTTTCACTTCAGCCATATTGGGAGGGTTTTTCAGCATTAATGGTCTATTTACGGTTGTGAAAAAAACCCATCTCAATCAAATGTTCAGACTTTGACTAGACCACTCCAAACCCTTGAAAACCCTCCATTGCTTTTAAGCACTGATGTGATGTCTTGTGGAAAATCCTGCTGCATAGCCCAAGTGTGCTTGATCTTTGGGGAACAAATGGCTGCACATTCTCCCATGGGATTTTCTGGTAGAGTTTTTATGCTTCAAGTAGTAGTTTTAGGTCCGCTTAAAAACAAAAAAATCAATCAGGGGTTCCTCAGGGGTCTGTCCTTGGACCATTATTGTTCAACCTTTACATGCTCCCATTTGGTACTTTCATAAAGAATCATATCATAGCTATAATATCTCATTCTTTTGCAGATGACATTCGGTTGTACCTATCATTTTCCTCATATTATCTATCTCCTGTTCACAAACTAGTAAGTTGCACTGAGGAAATGAACTGCTGGATATGTAGAAGCTTCTTGTAACTGAACAGAAACAATAAAAATATTTATTCTTGACTCAAAAAGTCAGAGACAGAGAATTTGTTCATATTTATCATGCCCTTCTCTGAAACACACAGCAAACAAATCAAGAGCCTTGGCATTATTTTGGACGGTCATCTCAGTTTGATAATCACATCAATACGATTACCAAAACTGACGTCTACGACTTAAAAAGTATATAAAAAGTCAACAAGTTATTATATTAAAGTGACTAAGAAATTGATGCAGTAAATGGATTAATCCATGCAGGATTATCCAAATCATCATTAAAATGACTTCAACTCAATGCAGTAGAAGCCAGTAGTGCATGGAAATGTGAACATATTACCCCAGTATCCAAGTCTCTCTCTACTGGCCCCCAGCTCAACACAGGCTAACCTTTAAAATCCTTCTGTTAGTTCATAAAGCTCTTAATAGTTTGGCCTCCCAGTGGATCTCTGAATTGCTCAGGGTCAATAACCAAATTAGACCTCTCAGGTCATCAGGTGCAGATCCTTTAACTGTCCCTAGAAAGTGTGCTGAGGTTGCTTTCAGTTTTTGTGGTCCTGCTCTTTGGAACAAGCCGAACGCTGATCTGAGGTCAGCTGGAACAAACTCAAAACCTTTCTCACAGGCTTACTGTTCAAAACTTTATATATGTGTGTGTTAACTTCTATTTTATGTTTTCATAAAGTTTGTTTTGTTTGTGTTTTTATTGCCGTAACACTTCGCAGACCTACACTGGTTTATCTTAAAGGAATGTACTGTATAAATAAATTATCATTGCGATTGATCACCACCTTGTAGGAAGCTTAATTTTGAATTAAAGGTTTAATTCAATCAAAAGAAAGAAAAAAAAATACTAATGTTTGCCCTGTGATTGCTCCAATCTGGACTCATCCCACCACCTCCTCAAAGGGAAGCCAACTTCTCCATCTTCTTCCATTTCCTTCCCCTGACCTCGCCTCCTCCACTCTCTTTACCACCGTTCTCTTCATCTATTATCACCTTCTTATCCCAGCAGATCAGCTATTCAAAATCATTAAAAAAAATCAATCTCTATGATCGATCAGATTAAAAACACTGTTACTGCCAACTGGTAACGTATCAGCATTTACTCAGCAGGGCTAACGCTTTTAATGCCAGTTATTCTTTCAAACATTTCATCCGAGTCCGAGTTTTTCTTTTAACATCATTTTGATAACTAAAGCGAATAAAGACACACTTTAAAAATAGAAACATAGATCTAAATTAATGAAGTATATAGAAGTGACTGACATGTAGGTCTGTTTAAGTGGATCCTTGTCGCCATCTTCTGGTATTTTTTTTTTTTTTTGAATCAGTCGCCAAAACAAAAGCGAGACTAAGTTTTTTAGAAAGACTTGCTACCCATCCACTATCTTGAAACTCCCCCGGGGCTGTTATTGGCTCATTACCGATCCAAATAAAGAATAAACAAAATAAAAAACATCACCGACATAGCTGCTGTTTAATCCACCCACAGATTGAAAATTAGTGTCGTTTTTCTTTTCTTTACCTGTCAGCTCCACGCGAATATTTCTTCCTTTTTTTTTCTGTTTCTGCAACTCAGTCAAAGCTGTTCAGGTTGAACTAATAATATGCTCCACACTGCCAATAAAGACTCAGTGTGAGTGGCTGTTTCCATTCAAAGTGAAAAATAAAGTATCTCATTGATAAGTTAATTCCACTGTACGTGCAGGTGCTTGGGAATCTTTCGGGGGTTAAAATCGGGGTGTTAAGTAAGACTGCTTTCATCGGAGACGAGTTTTGCTGAATTTGGAAATAATGGCTAAGTGATAACGCAAGAGGAAAGGGCGCACGGCCCGTGTGGTTTGATTATGTAATCAGTGAGTGCCGGCTGATCAGAGGAGGTGGGCGGACCCCGAAGAACTCGAGCGGTAGTTTGGGATGTGTGAAACAGTGAAATCCTCTCCCGATTAGTGAATTAATAATCAAAGCTGAATTTGGGTTTTAAACACAAAATATTCATTAGCTTTAGGAAATTCAGCTTCGCCCCAAATTATTTCCCTTTAATATGTTACATTTATTACAGAAGTGTATCTGTTTTGGACCCCATGTGTGCCATCACCTCCCCCGCCGTCCTTCGGGCCGGCCGGCTCTGCGTTTGCACACGGTGCAAAGCGTTAGTCACAAGATTGCATCAAAGTCTTTGCGCCTTGCACCCCAATTCGTTAGAGAAGACATCCAGCGGCCGCTGAAAGACGTCTCAAGAAGGCACAACTCAAGATCAGAGAAGAAAACAAAGATTTTAAGTGAGATAACTGAACATTAATTTATTATATTATATATATATATTATATTATTATAATTATTGTTTTTACTTCTTTTTTTTTGTTTGTTTAAATACGTTTTTGTTTTTAGTCTGAGTATTTTTCCGACTGTCATGTTTAAAAGCAAGGATCCAGAGAATTTTCACCTGGTGTCAGAAGAGAAGAAGAGATACAGCACACCGGAAAGGTAAACGATTAAAGTTTGTCTTAATAGTGTTTCAGATTAGAGTAGAGGAACATGTGATTCCCTGTTTCCAACAATAAACAGGTGAATAAAAAAATTAAAAATATTCATTGTGCTTGAAGGTTTGGTGTTAAATTGTATTCTAAATCAAAAGAAACAGAAAAGGGTAGTTTCAAAGTTTTACAAAGTGCTTTGGGGAGTGTCTGCTCACGTTCCTCTGTGACCTACTGGTTTTCCACACGGGACTGGACTGGTCTGGGGGTCTGATGAGATTAGCTGTGTGCAAATGTGTGTCTGACTCGGATCATTTAGCCGGCTCTACTTCTGCTTAATAGGGAAGTGTGCACAGAGTGCAGCAGCAGCGCATAGATCCACTTTTAAACACTCGTTAATCAGCGATTGTTTGTTTGGTGTCCTCTGATGTTATTATTGTTATTGGCCCTATTATTTATTAGGTTACAAGACCAAGTCAGTTTTAGTCGGGGGGTTACAATGAGGTGTAACAATCGTCGTGCCAAAAAGTGATTTCCAGATTAACTGCTTTTATGCTAATTGGTTAGATTTGTTTACAGATTGGTCATTTTCATCGAGTGGTCTTCTCTGCCAGTGTGTCATGCGGATTAACCAGTTAACCTGGAGCACCGGTACTTGCCAAAAAAAAAAAAAATTAGCGGTATTTAAACCGCTGCCAAGGACTTGGTGATCTATAATCTGTCAAGCACACCTGTCATGGATGATATCAAGTCAGATCTGAGCCAGAAAGAAATACCGTTATGAAGTAGAATGAGCAAGCAGCTTTTGGTAAAGTGACTTTTACATATAGTTTATTTAATCCAGGTAAAACGCACACTGACATATAACAATGTAACATAACAGCTCTGTAAAGATAGTTTATGCACATTGTTGTCGAATTTGTTATTTATTTGTGGACTGCAGCTTGGTGTGTAGGTACTTGCTCATTAATAAGAAAATAATGACTTCCCAAACGCTTTCTCCTTCTCATCCCTGTGATGCATTCACATTGCGAGCGATCGTGGCTCAAGAGTTGGGAGTTCGCCTTGTAATCGTTCGCCTTGTAATCGGAAGGTTGCCGGTTCGAGAACTCATAAAAGCGCTATACAAATACAGGCACTATACAAATATAGGCCATTTGCCAGGCACCAGTCTAACCGGCTACGCTGGTTCGACTGATGTTTTTAACCAACACCTTTTATTGCATGTAATGCACAAACACACCAACAGAGGGCAGTAATATCCCTTCAACATACATTGTAAAATTACTATTACAACATAGACTGGTGAAGTTATCACTGATTCTCTGTGGCTGGATTGATGCAGAGCTGACTGTTCATGGCCAGTTTTGGGTTACATCAATGTTAGCAGAAATAACTTAATAGTAATATAATGAGTAATAATACGTGATGAATTATTATATTTAAGGTGATGGTTTTGATTACAACCCCCAAAGCTGCAGGGTATAATTTAATATTTATTTGCTAAAATATCAAAAGCCTTCCATAGATGGGAGCTCGTGTTCCTCTAACAGCTGTATATACCTTTCAGCATTGATGGTGCCTTTCCAGGTTACAAATTTCAACTCGTCTGACCACAAAAAAGTGTTTCACTTAACCTCAGTCCATTTTTAATCAGCTTTGGTCCAGAGAAAACAACACTGTTACCGGATCATGTTGTTGTATGGCTCCTTCTTTGCACAACAAGTGTTCCTGAGCCCATGCAGTGATTTCTGCGTTAAAGCCCTGTTTTTGAAGCAATACTGCTCGAGGGCCTAAAAAAAATCATACATTTTCACAGATTTTCGGCATTATCGCTTACACACAGAGGTTTCTCCAGATTCTCTGATATTTTTTATTTTTTTTTAAATGCTACTTACTGTAGATGAGGAGACATTCAAAGTCTTTCTCAGTTAAATCACTTGAAATGTTTTCTGTTATACTATGAATAAACTATGAATTATGAGATTTTTAAATCACTGCACTCTGTTTTTATTTACATTTTTTGCAACTTCCCAACTTTCCTGTCCTCAGCTTTCTGACCTAATTCTACTTTTTATACGAGAAATGTACTAGTACATTACCATACGGCTTGTCAAAGATTTGCTTAATCTCCAGTCCTAAATATACAAAAAGCAGTGAACATTAATGTAGCAGCACAGGTCAGCTGGTCACAGACTGTACACAAAGATGTTCACAGTTCACAAATGAAATTATGCTTGTGGTTTTTTTTTTTTTTTGGTTTTTTTTTTTGAGTACCTCTTTTCCTCCTATTGCGCTGCTTCACCCAATCTTAAGGTTTCTCCACCTGCCAAATCCCAAACATGGTTCCAATGCTAGAATGTCAAGCATGTGTAGGAGAAAATGGCCATCTTTGTATAGGTTATTGGTGTGACCTTCCACAACAGTCCCAATTTGCCATGATTTTCCCACCTGTTTGTCATAGTCAATGACATCAGTACTCATGAAATGTTAACGTAGACTTGAATTACTGCACATCAAAGGCTGCCTCCCTCTTAACTCTGATCCACATCAGTTTGCTTATTGAGCAAACAAATGTACACAGGATACCAAAGCCACAGCCCTCCTCACCACACTGAACCACCCAGGAAGTCTCTTTAACACAATCACCCCCACTGCTCCTCTAACCTCATACTTAACGCTGGCTTTCGTCAGGGCTGTGTGCTAAGTCCTGTCCTTTATGCTTTGCTTTTTGTTTTGTACAAACGTGACTGCAATCCAGTGGACCCCACCAACACCCTTATTAAATTTGTAGATGACACTTGTGTTGCTGGATACTTAACTTGACATATAGATGAGGTTCAGAAACTGTCTGTGTGGTCCTCTGCAAACAACCTCAAACTCAACACCAGTAAAACCAAAGAGATGATAAAAAGTAAGGCCCAACCCTCCACTAAAGCAACAGATTATGGCTTTAAGTTCCTGAAAACTCATACTGCAGAGGCACTTAGAGGTCTGCCAAGACAGCAAAAATGGTAAAAGAAACAAAAAAAATCCACATAGAGAATACATTTCCTGATAGTTTATGCAGAGCAGTCACATAGAGGAAAAGCTGTTGGTGGCCTTCTACCCCTCAGTCATTGTAAGTGTACTGCATCAGTGTGGTACTCTGGAGAATAAACCTTTGCAGAGGGTCGTCAACACTGCCCAGGAATCAAGTGACTTCCCACTGCTCTGCTTGGAGGACATCTCCAGCTCTCAGTGTCTCAGGAAGTCAAGGAAAATAATTAAACTTTTCCACCTTGGGTGGCACTTGTTCTACCTCCTACCCCCAGTCAGACACTATAGGCATAAAAAAGCCTGACAAACATTCTCGAAACAAAGTTTTTGTTCCCCAGTTCAACCAGAACTCTCACCCCTTTTAATAGCTATTCTTTAGTGAAAGGCATCCCTATAAGTGATTCCCTGACTGTACAAGTATGAATGTCTTCTTTTAAATCAGACTTAGGGTACATCTAGTCCTGACTGTACCTGACTGACCTGCATGCAGTCAACGGGAAAATAGGATTGAAATGTATGCGATTTGTTCATCGAGGTAACTGCATATGTGGATAGGCTAATAGAACTGGATAAAGCCGTCAGGTATTACAACCCATGGCTGTCTAAATCTGACAGGAAAAAATGACTTTTGAAATGGATACAAGATAAAGCTACTGAAATGAACACAGAAATTTTGCACTGTATTATACATCAGAAAGTGTGTACGTTAGTGCTAAAAATAACCATGTTGTTGATGTTTTAACTAAAATAATTTCGTTAGGGTAAGAGCACTGAATCGCAGGACTTGGAGGATCACGAGACTGAACATGGTGACATAGCTGTCAAGCTGTCAAGTGGCTCAATCAGGGCAAAGTGCTAAAAAGAGTATAGGACCTAAGAGCAAAAATTTGACAGTTAGAGGAAACTCAACGACATTTCAGAGCTCTCAGATGCTACACGAAAGGCAGATCTTGCATTTGCTGTTAATGTGATTAAACTTCGCGTTTCCACCTCAGATTCTGAACTTGACTGTAATATTCAAACATAAAGCAGGCTAGATTTATTTCATTGAACAAGAGAAAATAACGAAAAAGCTGCCAACGACATAATTAAAACACAAGCAGAATAGCAATGTGCCATTGCTATTAGCACATAAAGTTAAAAGTCTTGAAAATTTTCCAAAACATCCACATTTTTCCTCAGAATTGGAGATAATTTATCTGCATTTCAGGAGCAGGACCACACCGCCATACACTCCCTTTCCAGTTCTTTATCTATATATGAATCCCGCTGCACTATAAGCTGTTCTTTCTTGTTTTCATACCCCACCCTCTCTTTTTCTATCCATCTACTACTCATTAGAACGTGGGGATGTGCTCGGCCCAGGAGCCGCCATCAGTCCCCTCTGAGGCCTTCCCCAAACCACAGCCTCAATTCATATTCAAGCCATCTGCCATTATCTACAGCAGATGCTGTCAAACCTAAATGAGGATGTGCTAATTAATTGTTTTGGGAAATGTTGGAATTTTCACTATAACTATTTTACATTTTTATTGCCTAATTGTAACTTATCTACCTCTAGAAGTTTTTGTTAATGTTAAGGGTTAAAATTTTTGTCCACAACTCATTGCATTCACTCTGTTTTTGTGTATCCAGTGTGCCAAACCACAACATCTTACAGAAAGATGGCACGGGTAACATTAAGCACTGCCATGACAACAGCCGTGCTCAGGAGGATCGAGAGACGGAGAGGAAAGTTGCCAGGAAGAGGCTCTACCTGGTTTCTGTCATCTGCCTGATTTTCATGATTGGTGAAATCCTCGGTGAGTCACGGTCGTTTTCTGCTTTTATTTTGTGATGATTTTTTTGTTCTCATTTTCTCGGTGCGTATCCCATGATGACAGCTGATATTTGCGTATTGTTTGTAAGTCAAAAATACACGCTGCCATTTCTGTTATTTTCTGTAACCTCTGACCATCTCTGTCTTCCTTCACTCCTCGTACTTCTCTTTCCTCTCACTTGTCTGTCCTCAGCCAGCTCTCTCACACCTACTTGTGGCCACCTTACTTATTTTTCTTGAATTATATATGCATTCTGTATCCCTACAAGTGTAAATCTGACATTGCTGCACTAATATACCAAGTAGTTAATCCATTTCACTAACTGTCCTGGTTCTGTCCTTCTGCAGGTGGGTATTTCGCAGGCAGCCTTGCGGTGATGACAGACGCTGCCCACCTGCTGGTGGACTTAACCAGCTTCATCATCAGCCTGTTATCCCTTTGGCTCTCCTCCAGACCAGCTACACACAAACTCAGCTACGGCTGGCACCGTGCAGGTACATCATTACAGGATGCGTCTTCCAGTTAGTATGTAATTTATTTGAGCTTTTCTTTATTTTATTCATTCCTTTGCAACTTAATTTTCACCAACATGGCATGCAAAATAAGTGGATGTCACTGCAAAATAGCAGAGCTTTCAGTGCCATATGCTAGGAGTTACATCCTGCATCCACACATCACAGATATATTTCTAAAAGATCACATCATAGTCTCAAACTAAAAGATTTTTTTTAACTTGATAGATTATACTTTGATACCTTTTTATATTGTTTGTTTTACATTTTGTGTTTTTATGTTTATGTAATGTCGTAAACATAAAATCATTAAAAGCCACAAAAGGTTCAGTTTCTTTTAAATTCGTCAGTTCCTGACCAGTTTCAGGAACACAGCTTACCCCCAAAACATTCTTTTGGGTAAGCTGTGCCTGTAGCAACTTGTGATTTAGCTGTTTAGTACCATTGATTCCTCCTGCACATTTTCGGCTACGTTTTCTCTGCAGTTTTTAAATTTATCAGGGAGAGAATAACCATCATCATCATCTCAATATAAAGACTAATAATGATAGCATCGATGTAAGCTGCAAAAGATGCTTTTAATTGTGACTGTTGCAGAAACAATGAAAAATGGTTTAGCAGCATAAACCCAAAATAAATAACAATATAAAAATGAGGAAAAAATATATGATCAATATAGTGCAAAACTGAGTCAGTGGAGTGTATTAAAACCTGCTCTAGTACAGCGGTCCCCAACCTTTTTTGCGCCATGGACCGGTTTTGCCCGACAATATTTTTACAGACTGGCCTTTAAGGTGTCGCGGATAAATACAACAAAATAAAACCAGTACTGGTACCGAAAAAAAGAAGATTTATTCATAACACACGTGAAAAGACCCAGGAAAACAGAGTTAACGATAAAAACGATAACAAAATAACGCTAAAAACCCTGAAAACCATACATTTCACACCTGAGCCTCAACTCTCGCGGCCCGGTACCAAACGTTTCACGGACCGGTACCGGTCCGAGGCCCGGGGGTTGGGGACCGCTGCTCTAGTATACTTAAAAGTGGAGCTGGACCAGTTCCTCAATCAAGAACTCACAAATGTCACCAAATTCCTGGAGGGAGGTTGCTGAAGCTATCGGAATATGGAGGTGAGGGAATATAGAAAGAAGTGGAATAACTTGAGGCACAAATATCTTTACCTCTGGGGAAAAAACAAACTGGCTACAATAAAAAGCGGGGACCCGTGAGGGAAAAGAGTATCTGTATTTTATTTGTTTCTATTTTCCCGTCTAGATCGGGTCTTACTGTGTGTATTTTTATCAAGTCATCTTCTCTAACTGCATATTGAAATTTGAGCAATTTGCTTTTTCTTGTTGTTTCCAGCAGTGTGCATGACTGCAGATCCTGTCTCTCTCCTTGTTTCTTATTAATGCAGAGATCCTGGGTGCGCTGCTGTCTGTTTTCACCATCTGGCTGGTAACAGGAGTGTTGGTTTACCTGGCCGTGGAGCGCCTCATCAGTGATGACTACACCATCGAGGGAGATATCATGCTCATTACCTCCGGTTGTGCTGTGGTGGCCAATATCATGTGAGTAAAGTGAAGGCTTGTTCGTTTTGGAGTTTGTGATTTAATTAAAGCCATTGCAGAAAGGAAGGCAGCACTTTTCTTGAACTCTTGAAGAATGGTCCTTCTCTCAACAGCATGGCGGTCGCCCTTAATCAGTCCGGCCACGGCCACAGTCATGGTGGGCTCAGCTTTCATGGGCATGGTCACAGTCACAAGAAAGGAGGAGACAAGAATCAGATCTCAAACAGCACACACTCGAGTGATGACTGTACGGATGTAGAGCAAAATCATGGTGATCACGGTAAGTAAAATAACTTTTTTTTTATGCCATTTTAATATAATAGGTCATTATCCTCATATTAAAATGGAAGAAAAATGCTTTCTGTAATTGATTTTATTGTTATTCTTCTTCTGCCAGGACGGAGAGCTCAGCAGGCCAATGCAAGTGTGCGAGCAGCTTTTGTGCACGTGTTGGGAGATCTTCTCCAGAGCATCAGCGTGCTCGTCAGCGCCATCATCATCTTCTTCAAGGTAAGGCCTCTCTCTTTCTGTTTGCACACACAGTGTGACCCAACAGTTTAAAACAATTTAAAAGTTACTACTGAAGTTGTGGATGTTATTTTGATAATTATTAGTCCGAAATTTTCATAAACCCAGTAGCTAGTCGCGTGCAGCGTACAGTGGCTTTGATGTAACAATTCCTGCATTATTTTTAGCTTCCAACGCTCAATATTCTCAGCACTAAAAACACATTCCCCCCTGAGAAATGTAAAGCAGCACAAAGCCGGGGCTGTTTCCAACAGGAAAGATGGTACCATGTTCACTGTTCACGTGCTGTTCAGTCATTTCGTGCCTTTCTGCAGAGTCCTCAGTGAGTCCTCAGTGAGCCCAGTGTGTTGTAGTTCTTTTCCCCAGACTGTCATTACTGCCAAATTAAGGCCTCCTCTTATATAAGATGTAATTAATTACCACTGTCCTGTGTTCTTTAATGAGAAGCAGTTGGGGCCTTTTTTCCTCTGTAACTGGTGCAGATTTTTGCACTGAGAAACTGAGCTCTAATAAACAGAACTTTTTCATAAATAGCAGTTGTATAGCAGACGGTGTTTTTCAGCTTGGAAAACTGACAGCACCATTAATGGTGTTACTGTCTGCCTCAATTGGAAAGCACTTTGGGTCAACTCCTGCTGGTTTTAAATGAGCTATGTAAACAGAAGTGAATTCACTAATATAAATGAATTTGTTTAATTAAATATTTCTGCTATAACTCATTTTCTCCGTGCTTCTCTTTCAGCCAGAATATAAGATGGCTGACCCCATCTGCACGTTCGTGTTCTCCATCCTGGTCTTATGTACCACCTTCACCATCCTGAGAGACATCCTTCTTGTCCTGATGGAAGGTGAGGCTGAAATTACTAAATCAACACTGCAGTGCAGTGCTAATGTTTTCATTGGAATCAGAGTCTGATTTGTCTTTTCTATCCATGCCTCAGGTACTCCGTCGGGGGTGAAATACAGTGAGGTGCGAGACTGCTTGTTAGCGGTGAAAGGTGTTACAGCGGTCCACAACCTTCACATCTGGGCCCTCACCGTGAACCAGGCTATGTTATCGGCACATGTAGCCATAGGTAAGAAAGAATTGGGGGGGGGGGGAATGCTACTTGATGGGTTCTTTATTAATCTGGATGTGATTAATAATATCGTTAGTAATCACATCCATCGTCTATGATGTAGTCTACGGGGAAGACAATGGATGGTATAAGAACACATACACTATTCTGCCAAGATGGCAACCACTTAGGGTGAGACATATGCACTATTCCACGCTCAGCTTTTTAAGTAATATGGATACACCATCTGGGTACTTGTAGAGGACTTTAAATAGCTGTACTTGATGGTATGAATGTACTTGTGCACTCAAAATAGTAAGTGCAAGACTGGAACAACATAGTCTGGAATAAAAACAAATTTTAGTTAGATAGGTTGCTACTATGTCTCAGCCTTTTGTTCTTCCTGGTCATCCTTGACCAAAAAATAAAGCTCATAGATGCAATATAAATACAAAAGGTGACTAACATTTGGTTTATCACCAATCCCTTTGTTTTCCTCTCTCCTCCACAGATGAGTCAGTGGATGCTCAGACTGTCCTCAGGGAAATGACACAGGCTTGTTTTGCCTCCTACAAATTCCACTCCGTTACGATTCAGATGGAGAGGCAGGCCGACCTGAAGCCTGGGTGCACACTGTGTGAGGACCCTAAGAAGTAGGAACCCGCCGTAAATCTTCATCTGATCCCAGCGAAACAAAGCCAAGATTTGTCTGCTGTGGCGCATGTGTCGATGGCAGTCGGCGCTGCTGCTGGGGACCTTGAGGGCTTAGTGACAAACTTGCACGACTGTGTCTAGAGTGCCTTTGTATTGACAGACCTAAAGAAATGTTTAAAAGAGCAATGAGGGTGGCTTTTGAATGCAAACGATTTTACGGGAAACACTAATGTCCCCCCTCCTTTGGGAAGTTTTATCCATTTGTAGGTATAGTTTTCATGATCAATTTCTGCTTTTAAAAGTGTTCATTGTGAAACTGAAATCACTGAGGGGTCTATGCAAAACTGCAGTTCAAAAGTCTCGTGTCAGTGATACAGGGTGTTGTGGTTTTGTGTGATTAAGCAATTATTCACTTTATTGACCTCAGACATCTGATACAAACCATCATTTGCACATTCTATCATAGTATGTTTTTCTATACACTAACTGTTATACCAGACTCCTGAGTGTAGTTTCATACATGATGTCAACACTTCTTCAAACTTTGCATAAGTAAGGTGGAAAAACTCAATAAAATATTCATGTTTTTCAAATACTCTGTATTCTGAGTTTTGCTCTGTGTCAGTGGAATAAGAAATGCATCTTGGAGGGAGGGGTTGATTTCCACCATAACTAACCCCCACCTTTTTGACCTTGAGCCAATTTGCAGTTTTCAGTAAACCTCGGGGGCTGTTTCGTTGTACCACCGGCCTCTGGCATGCTGCAGACAATCAGATATTAATGGCTTGTGTGAGTTTGACCTTCGTCTATCCACCTGTGTCCTGCAGTGTGAGCTGCAGGTGTCCTGAGCTTCAGTGGCGTGGACAAGGTAATCATTAATAACAACTGACGTGTGGCTGGCTGGTGCCAGCTAAATCATTCATTTTATATTTTTAATGGACATATTATTTATTGTATTAAATAAAGCATTAATAAACATGCTAATAAGATAAAACTCCTTTTTTTTTTTTTTTTTGGTTGACTAGCTACTTGCTCACCTCTTGATTCAAGTTTTGTAAATCTGTTTTCACGTTTTCCACAACCAAAGACACATAAACGAGCACATTTCAAGTCCAGTCATGCTTAAGCAAAAACTACAGCCCCCACTCGGACACGGATGACACCACCTGTCCATTATTTTTAGAAGGACAGCTCAGTAGGCCTCTGAGGTGTTCTCATCAAGGTTGTTACTTTCTTTTTAGATCAAACTAAATGATCATTATACAGTCGAAGAGGAAGAAAAAAGCAGCTCACAGGTCAGACTTTTAGGTTGTTTTTTTTTTGTTTTTTACTTTATTGTGCTTTTTAAACTCTCGAGTCTTAAATGGTGACTAAACATGCAAATCAGAAAAATAATAACAGAGGTGATAAATTGCAGCCTGAAATAGAACCTAAACAAATTAAAATCTCTGAATGGGAACACTGATGTAATGGTTTAGTGGACTGCATTCTCATGTTTGTAACGAGTGGTTATTTGAGTTACTGTTACCTTCCTATCAGCCTGAAGCAGTCTGGCCATTTTCCTCTGACATCAAGAACTGCTGCTCACTGGATATTTTTTCCCTAGAGATGGTTATGGAAAAATCCCATCAGATCAGCAGTTTCAGACCAACCCATCTGCCGCCAACAACCATGCCACATTCAAAATCACCTAAATCACCTTTCCTTTCATTTCTGATGCTCAGTTTGAACTTCAGGAGATCATCTTCATCATGTCTGCATGTCTAAGTATTGATGTATTGAGTTGCTGCCATGCGACTGGCAGATTAGACATTTGCATTAACAAGGAGTTGAGCAAATGCACCTCATAAGGTGGCTCGTAAGTGTATACCCTCCCTTTTGTTTTTATCTGTTTGCAGCTTGTGAAACAGAGCAGGAAATTCCTCTAGGACTGCAGGACTCACAAACACACAAACTAGGAGGAGTGCCAAGACCGAATCCCAACACACAAAACACACTCACTTGCAGATAAAAACAAGAGTAGGTTAAAAGACACTGAAAAGACAAGGGAGACCTGGGGTGTATACACACAGATACTACGTGGACAAATCGGAGTAGTGGAAACGTGTGAAAAATGAAGAGCTGAAACTAATCAAAGGCAATGGGACAAGAGAGGTAAAACTAACTATAAAGCACAAATCAAAACAGCACAGGAACCAGCATGACATAGAAACAAGTACCACAAAGACAAGATACAAGGGAACATGGGGATACCAGTAAAAACGGAAAATAAACTACATCTCTAACCGCAACAGTCTTACTTTAAAAAAAGGTACCAAAACTAAGAAACTTAAAGAGTAAACTGAGAAAACAATTAAGGAAATTATACCGGAAATATCTACCCGAAAAAACATCATTCAAAACTCAAAACGTAATGAACACAGGAGTCTACACTCGCCTAGAAAGGAAGCACAACTAAGAACAATGAAACTCATCCCAGGACCTACATATTAATAGAAACCCCTTAGACAACAGCCACAAAACCCCAGGTCCATGATACTTTGTGTTTCTATCTTCCCCTATGCTCCAAGGCTCCTGGGTCTTTTTAGTCTTTTTAGGACGTTTGCAGCTCAATCAAGTGATCATTTTTTCTAATGTCTTACGCCTCAGTGTACTGCATTTGGGTCCTCTCTTCTCCTTACTTTGCTTTTTTATTTTCTGGTCTTGGCTCTGTATGATGCCACTGAGATGAGATACTCCAGATCAGCTCATTTCAGGCACATAGCTCTGGCAGTAAAACCTGCTTACTGTTAGCACTATCACTGTTTAAATATTTTGCTTCCAAGAGGCAGCCAATCAAATGAAAACAGCCTTAAAGGGAGGGTGGCCTAACAATGATTGATTAAAGGATTATTATTTTGAACTCTAAATCATCAAAACTATTATGGCAGAATCCAAAAAATATATATTTAGATGGAAACGAGAGTACCCCTTTAGATTGTGTTTACTCAAGGCTCTTTGTGATGTGTCTCAATCAGCCTCATGGTAGCAGGATACTGTACAATGTACTGGCAGTTTGGGATTCAGAGTGTTTCTGAAAGAGTCACCAACCATGTCATTGACACATAACCTACTCTGCCTCCTTAGCCACAGGTATTGTAATACCTAATGAAATGACATTGAAATGTCAGGTAATAAGACTATAGCTGCTGAGTGGAGTGCTTCTAACATGCCTGCCTGCTTTGGCAACCTCACTCACACCCATAAACTGTCCTGCCTCTCTGCTCTTGTAGCACCGGGTGTGCTGATCTCATTCTTTGTAAGTGAATTTTCTGAGAACAGCTGAGTGGACTTTACATGCTGCTGCTTTCAGAGCAAGCCATTGTACTCCCTGCTCTCCATCTGAACTTAGCCCTGCAGGGATCAGATCAGTGTGCATTTAATTAAAGCATAGGTAATGCACTAGGTGGATAGATAATCCATTTTAGTTACGATACCCCCTCCGCTCATAATTATTACACTGTTTCTATTTCCCTATAAGGGGTGATCAGGTCGCCTGTTGGCCTTCCTCTCCACTCTATCTGTCTCCATCTTTCTGTCGTGCATTCTCATCAGGCTCCTGCAGAACTGACTACATGATGCGGTACTGCAAGCCTGTCGTCACTTTCATGGTAATCTGTGCTGCTTGATTGTGTGCTGTTGCATGTAATCAGTCTCAGTTGTGTTTTCCGTGAGTTTTCGTCCTGCTGCTCATCAGTGACGGTTGGAACTGTTCAAACAAACACACAGTTGAGCAAATACAAAGTTGTTAAGATTTCTGCCTTATGATGAATGAAGGTCTTTTATATTTTTATTTTGTTGCAATGAGGTTTGATTACATCAACAAGAGTGGGCCCTTTGGAATCAATACGTTTTTCATCAGCTCGTTTTGATGTGATCAATACATTCTGCTGTTTCTCTATTCACTTTGAACAGTGAGGACAGATGAGCTCTTGGTTGATCAGGGCCTGGAGACAGCTGTCTTCTTTAGGATTTGGGACACATTTACGTTATACAGTACTGTGCAAAAGTCTCAAGGCACCCTTATTTTTTGTATTTTGCCAGGAAAGTGGGAAGGAGCTGCGGCAGTCACAGTCAAACATACATGGAAAGGTTGAAGTTCAATATTTGGCGTGACCATCTATATTCTTCAATACAGCCTGAACTCTATTAGGCAAGCTTTCTTGTCATTTCTTTAAGCAGTCTTCAGGCTTCTTGAAGGATTTTTAAAGCTCATATTTGGATGTCGGCTGCCTTTTGTTCTGTTCTGTGGTGGGATGCTCTCACACTGCTTCAATAATGTTGAGATAAGATAAGATAACTCTTTATTGTCATTGCACAGTCATACATAGTACAGTAGTACAATGAAATTGGAAAAAACTGTCCTACGTCGGCACTACATATAACACAACACGACACGATATGACACATCACAACGTAACAAACAACACAACACAGTATATTAACTTAGTATAAAAAAGAAGAATAAGTGTATGTGTATTGCACACTGTTATTATTGCACATTAATTATTATTGCACCTTGTTATAAATATAAATATTATTGTTATCGTTTTAAACATTGTTACCTCCCCCTAAAAAGTCCAGGGAGGTATCCAGTCAGGTCAACTATTTACATTGATCAGGGCTATTGCCCTGTTGTAAAAGCTGTCCTTGAGTCTATTTGTTCGGGACCTCAGCAGCCTGAACTGGTCTGGGTTCTGCCACTTCTTCTTTTTGAATTTTTGTTGATTCAACTGAAGAAATAAGAACAAATGACGTATTTTTAAGACAAACAAAACAAGCAAACAAAAAATCTGTCTCCTCTGAAGCAAAATATAAAGAAGTAAGGGCCGACTCAAGGGTTTTGCACACTCACTCAAACTTTTATATTTTCCATCCTTCTCCTAAAGTTGCATCGTTAATCAGCAACATAGCAATATGGGAAAACGTATTCATCTCGCTACCTGCCTCCACCCACTCACCATCGCTGCTTCCTCTTTCCAATTAAGCTCACCAAGACATGCTGGATGATTATGGAGGAACTTATTTCCAAAAGGCATGCCTCAGTTAGTCTGGCGCTACAGCAGATGGGGATTGTGAGAGTAACACTCATTCATCCTGGCAAGCTAACCAGCACTCTGTCTGCAATTAAGAAGTTGTGGGCAGTCAAGTGAACTCAGTGTTTTTCGCATCAGTATTGCATGTTGCTGCTAAAAAGAGTGGGAAAAAAGACTCTGGATTACCATTACATAAAGTGTGTTACTGATAAAAGAAAATTGAAATCCAGCCCATGGCCCTAAATTTCAGTGAATGGTGTATATTAAGTAATTGCATCCTAATCTACTTTTTTCAGCCTCATTCAAGCCTAAAGGTAAAACCTTTCCTTTCCCCCCCCCCTTCTTTTTAAAAAATAAATAAATAAAACTCTTATTTCTAGTGTCTGTAAGTCACTAGTAGGGCAGTAATTCTGCAGCACATGCTGAGGAAGCAACCTTGGACAGCTTGCTGTCTGTTCGTGACACCTCTTGTATTTCAAATTAATTATAATTCTGATGGCTCAAAAAACAATCCAAGCACAACTGTACAGTAGACTATAAATAATGGATGGGTAGATGCACTGAAGGATTTAATTTAACACAGAGTAAGGGAAAGAGAATGACCCATGAGAAGCAATCATGTGGCGTAAATTGGCCTGGGGGCTGATGAACTCAGATGTGTGGTAGTGATGCTGTTATAAAAAAATGAGCCAGTATGTGTCGCTCTTACCCCAAGTAGCCCGAGCACATTTTGGTGTGCGCGTTGCTTTACCGTAATGTTTTCATGCCTTAGAAGCATTCAGAGGGAAGCAGTAGTTGACCAAAGGCATATTTGATATTAGTACATGTCCGTTATAACATCTTATTCTCGTTAAAGTTATACCAAATTAAAAAAAAAA